>NC_133363.1:5665773-5840830 GCF_049309525.1 Garra rufa | reverse complement strand
GAAAATAAAACCATAAAACAAACTCAATTAATCAGACAAGCTTTTGATAAATAAATAAATAAATTAATAACCATTTAAGTGAACAGTTCTTAAAGGAGTAGTTCACTTTCAGAACAAAAATTTACAGATAATGTACTCATCCCTTTTCATCCAAGATGTTCATGTCTTTCTTTCTTCAGTCGTAAGGATTTTTTTGTTGTTGTTGAGGAATACAGTTCAGGATTTCTTTCCATATAATGGACTTCTATGGTGGCCCTCGAGTTTGAACTTCCAAAATGCAGCTTCAAAGTGTTCTAAACGATCACAGACAAGGAAAGAAGGGTCTTATCTAGCAAAACGATCTGCTATTTTCTAACAAAATTACAATTTATATACTTTTTAACCTCAAGTGCTCATCTTGTGTAGCTCTGTGTGTACTCTGTTTAGAGATTAAAAAGTATATAAATTGTATATGTTTTTAGAAAATGACCATTTGTTTCGCTAGATAAGACCCTTCTTCCTCATCTGGGATCATTTAGAGCCCTTTAAAGCTGCATTTAAGCTGCATTTCGGAAGTTCAAACTCAGGGGCACCACAGAAGTCCATTATATGGACAGAAATCATGAAATGCTTTCCTCAAAAAACATCATTTCTTTACGACTGAAAAAAGAAAGACATGAACATCTTGGATGACGAGGGGGTGAGTACATTATTTGTACATTTTTGCTCTGAAAGTAAACTGCTCCTTTAAAAGAGTATAGGCCTACAGAAAAATTTAAATGGAAAAAAATATAATTTGGAAATAAACAGATTTCATATCGCCCTATAAATATTATTATTATTTTTGTGGTAATAAAAATAGATGTAAGTGACAAATGTGACCCTGGACCACAAAACCAGTCTTAAGTCGCTGGGGTATATTTGTAGCAATAGCCAAAAATACATTGCATGGGTCAAATTTATTGATTTTTCTTTTATGCCAAAAATCATTAGGAAATTAAGTAAAGATCATGTTCCATGAAGATTTTTTTGTAAAATTCCTACTATAAATATATCAAAATGTAATTTTTGATTAGTAATATGCATTGTTAAGAACTTAATTTGGACAACTTTAAAGGTGATTTTCTCAGTATTTTGATTTTTTTGCACCCTCAGATTCCAGATTTTCAAATAGATGTATCTCGGCCAAATATCGTCCTATCCTAACAAACCATATATCAATAGAAAGCTTATTTACTGAGCTTTCATATGATGACCTTATGACTGGTTTTGTGGTCCAGGGTCACAAATAGCCTTTAAAATGACTTAAAATCCATATATAATAACAATGAGACAATAAGAATTATTTTAAAAATAAAGAATTAAAAGCAAGAAACCATATGGTTTTATTGCACAAAATATTGAAATACATAATGTATTATAAACAATAGAGCTAATGTACATTACGCATTACAACAAAGGCCTCCAGAGGGCGCCAACGGCCTGACGATTGTTTTTACACTTCACTGCGCAATCAAATCCACGTTTAATATTGTCTAAACAACATTTAAGTCAAATGTCCACTTAATCTTTAATATTTGGCCATATCGTTACCACAGAAATGCTATAGCCACAGTAATTTAATGAATATGTGGACATCAAAAAGTGTAAACACTTGGAAAACACTTTAATAATGCCGTTCATAGATTCTCCACTGTGAAATGCTCCGTTGCCGGTATTTTGCGGTTACTCGTGGGAAAATGAAATTGAGGATTTTTAAAAATCGAATAGTCCATAAGAATCGACAAATCACGGCAGCCGTATTTGAATTACAATAATGACACATATTAGATTTAATCTTTTTTATAAATAAGTATTTAAACCAGAGATTCTCAAACAGGGACTTAGCAAACTTTCAAGAGAACCTTAGGATGACTCGCAATAATTTAAAATAAGACAAAACTATTTTAATTATAATTGAGTTACCTTTTTTAATTCACAGTAACTAGAAATTGCAGGAACATTAAAAAATATGATTTGAAAATGCCTTTTTGAGAACAATGAAGGTCTTTGAGGTTAAAAAGGTTGAGAAAAACTTATTTAGACAGCCTCTGGAACCTAAAGTCAATGTTTTACTTTACTTTTTTTTTTTCTCTTTGATGTATTAAAATACAATTTTATTCAGTTGCTTATTCATGAGTAAACAGCTCATATCATGGAATGGCTCAATATTGTTTTGTTTTTTTTCTTTTCCATTGACATTTACATTTGAAAGATACTGTGTTGGATGCAAGTTTCTCAGTCAATCAAGGATCTTAAGGTCTAAAGTAGTGACAGAACTCATTTCATTTGGTCACATGCATTCAAGTGTAACAGACTGGCTGTTTCTCAGCTCCAAAAATGCAAATTCAAGGTCTTGCCAGGCTACCTTGAAAAAAAAACGAACTTGGAAGGATGTGAGGACACTAAACGCATCCATCTGAGCACATTATAAGGAGCGAGACAGCATCACAAACAAATCTCATTAACTATTAAAATTTGTGAAAATGCATGCATATTTAATGTTACCTATACTTTGCCAAATGGTACAATTCTTTTAAATATGCCAATAAAAAGTTTAGCAGACTTTCTCCAGGTCTTCATCACTTAATTAAAATTATGCACAACAAAACAACAAATGTTTACTTTCATGAGCAGTCACATAGACGATTATGAATGCCACGATTACGTAATGATTCAAAAACAGCAATTACAAAAAAAAGTTAATTATGCATGCTTAAGATGCGTGTTTCGAGCATGTCACGTTGTGAGAGGCAAACTGATACTGTTATCATGGGCACATCAAAATACTGAGAAAAAATTATTTATAACAAATTATTCTGAATTATGAATGCATTTTAAGATAACTTTTCCTATCAACTGGTCACAACACTGCTGTATGCTGCGTCAAAGATGCTTGTGCCCTCTGACGTAAACTAGCATGGATGAGAAGCGCATGGCGGAGAATGTGAGAGACGCTCTGGATGAAAGCGCACTTTCATTCTCTGACAGCAGATGGCGCTAAACATAATGCAGCCTTTACCCTGGAAATTCTGTAAAACAGCTTTTTAGGTTTGTGTATTTGCTATGGTGTTCATCACAGCGCCAATACTTCAATATTTAGACTTTATAGGCTATAAACATAAAAACTGCAAATGAAAAATCTTCTAAACATTAACTAATCTTAGGTAATTCCAATATTTAATAACCGTTTTATTTAATGAGCTAACATGAACTAAGAGTTGTATTTTTTAACAAATACGAATAACTTATGTAGGAAATGTAGCTATTGCTCATTGTGAATATTAATGCATCAAGACGTCTTACTGTAAAGTGATAGCTATTGGTCTTTTGTGATATCCAGTTCTTTTGTACTTAAGTCTGTGAAATTTTTTCAACTTTATCATTTTTGTGTTTTGCTTTATTGTATTTAAATGTTCAATTACTTTTGTTATAAAAAATATAGTCATTAAACCTTATACTGTATTATGACACCACTTTTTTGCAAAGGAATTTCAATCATGATAATACTGTATACCGTGATGAGAGCATTATCAATTAATCGCAACATGAAAATTGATACCAGCATATCCCTATGCATATTGCATATTTTTACATTTTATTGAAATAAACCAACTAGAAAAGCAATGGCAAGCAATTGCTTCAAACAATGGTATAAAGCTATTTAAAACATCAACCAATGTAAATTGTGATAATCGTAATTAATAATCACAACTACAATTTCAAGGGAATAATCGACAATTACGATTTTTGTCATAATAGTGCAGCCCTAACATAGACCAATTTACGCAGCTGGAATCTCTAAAGCAAGCTTACAGGGTTCATTATTTCTAAATATGATGATTTCTAAAGTTTGGAGTCTCTCAAGTCTGTATACTATGCATCCTTGATATCAAGGATGCATACGGACACTTTCATGCATTCTACATACTTGCATTTTGTTTGTTTGTTTCTATGCCTCAGCTGTTGATTGGATTTTGAGACGTGATTGTTGTTCCATTAGGGCTGGAAGATATAGCCAAAATTTATATCACAATATATTTCCTAATTTTGGTCAATACGCTATAATTATAAATATTATATATAATAATATTTAATAATAATTGTATTTACAAAAAGCCTTTACGCATTTACACTGCCACAACAGATGTCTGTACCTACAAACTTCTGAAAAAACAACTTCTCCTATAAAACTATATAATATTTTAGAAATAAATGAGACATAACATTCAACTTTTATTTGGATTTAGCCTTCATACAAACAAGAAATGTGAAATCATTGTCAAATAAATTCTTAGTCTCACCTTATTAGCATTAATATCTTTAACTTAAACTATAACCTAGGCAGATTATTCTTATAGATTGAAACAAAAGTGCTTCTGCCAGGATAAAGAATATGAAATGTGCTCAGAGTTGCTGCAGAAAACAGAAAAAAAGAAACAACAAAAACACATGTTGCTGAAGACGGGCTTATTGAAAATGCAAATGCATTCTCTGCCAGCAGGAGGCGTTTTTGGAGCAGCAGAAAAACTTGGTGGCCATATTAGCAACTAGGGCAGGGGCGATATGGTCAAAAAATTTTATCACGATATAAATAGCAAAATTTGCGATAACGATATAACTGACGATATAATTGACGCTAATAAAAGAAAAGAACATTTCTTTTCAATTTAACAAGCAGCTGTTTATACGGACCGCTTGCATATTTTGCAAAAATTTTGTTCTGCCGTGTATCTGACGGGCGACAACCAAACCAGTTCCACACCACGGATGTTGCACCTTTTTTGCAAACCAATTCTGGTTCGTATGTGTTAGTCAATGCTCCGCTTGTGCATGCCGCCTCCTCGGTCGCCGCCTTGCTTCTCGTTCCATGTGCAAACGCATGAAAACACTAGTGGTGCAACGGATCTCAAAACTCACGGTTCGGATCACATCACGGATTTGGAGTCACGGATTGGATAATTTTTTGGATCAGCAAAAATCAAAAAAAGTTTGTTTTTTAATAATTACTGAATGCTAACTTTAAGTGCTTCTAATCCACAGCAAAAACTACTAGCTGAACTAATAAAGTCAGTAACAAAACAAGAACAATTACACAAATGACAAGTGTAGATGAATACAACAAAGTTACTAATAAAATCAATAACACTAGTATTCAGGTGCAGAAATTTTATATTTAATTGTAAAATAACTATTGCTTCTCACTGCAGGTATTTATAGGATGCTGTCTCTTTAAGGCCAAATGCACGAACCGAATACTGGCACGCATCTTTCTCAGCTGTTTCTGTTCACTGAAGACATAACTGACTGTGTTTACCAGAATACCAAAACGGGTATTAAACATAACTTTGTATATATGTTATTGTTAAGAGAAGTTTTAAAGCGGAATCAATCTGTGAATCACGCATTCTGAATCGCGCGTCTCTCTCTGTCTCTCTGCGCGCGTGCTAGCTTCAGGTGTGTGCGGCAGCTGTAAACAAACAAACAAACAAACAAACAAAAAACAGCGTGCGTGTTCTCTTTTGCTGCAGTGGTTTAAACAGTTTGAATGGGTAAATTGGCAAGACAAAACATGTGAAAATTATAAACTTTTACTCTATGATGGTTAAACTTAACAGTTAATCCGCGAATCACATGCGAACTATGGGGTCCGGTCCGTACGGATCACGGATGATCCGTTGCATCCCTAGAAAACACCAGCACTGTGCACGCGCGTTAAGTCCAAGTTCTATCGCGATATGTCAATTTCATATCGTATTACACCGGTATTACCTTGAAAGGTATGATATTGCCCAGCCCTATTAGCAACACCTATGGACTACTTGTAAGACAACAATGTAAGACCAAGTCCTATCTGCTTAGATGGGGACAGCCAGAAATCTGAAAAACTGCTTGCCACACTCCTATTTAAATAGCATATTTCAAATCATTCACAAAATCTGACAAGAACTGTTCCAAAAATGTTGTTTCTTGTGCTCAAGTAGCGTTAAAAGCTTGTATTTCTGGCTGGTTCACCCAATGCGCCTGTGCAGTCCAAAACAAATTGTCTTAGGACCTCAGCCATTTTTATGGCAACTGGAGCCTCTAATGAATGCTGCAGAGATGCAGTGACTTTACCAACTGCCCATTGGCTCTTTAGTTTAGAAGGCAGGACTTGTTTCACTATATTGTGCTGCACTAGCTCGGGGATAGGCAACATCCGTCCTGGAGTGTTGCTGTCCTGCATTTTTCAGCCATAACCCTAATCAAACACAGTCTTCAGAATTACTAAGGCTATAGGCAGGTGAGTTTTTTTTAGGGTTGGAGCTGAAATGTCCTACCATAAATATATGAAAATGTCATTTTTAATTAGTAATATGCCTTGCGAAGAACTTCATTTGGACAATTTTAAAGGTGATTTTCTCAATATTTAATTTTTGTGCACCCTCTGAATCTAGATTTCTAAATAGTTGCATCTCGTTGTATTTGTCCTATCCTAACAAACCATATATTAAATGGAAAGCTTTTTTTTTAAATTCAGCTTTAGATATATAAATCTCATATTAAAAACATTGACCCTTATGAATTTTTATTTCACAGCGACTTTAAATCCTGGTCACTTATAAAGGGTTAGTTTACCAAAATGAAAATTCTGTCATTAATTACTCACCCTCGTGTCATTCTAAACCTTTGTTCATCTTCAAACACAGATGAAATCCAAGAGCTTTCTGAGCTTTCTAATTCAGAAAATGGACTTGAACGTGTCAGTTGCGTTGTCTATGCAGGGTCAGAAAGCTCTTGGATTTAATCAAAAATATCTTAATTTGTGTTCTGAAGATGAACAAAGATTTTACAGGATTGGAACAAAATGAAGGCAAGTGATTAATGACAGTATTTTTGTTTTTGGTGAACTGTCCCTTTAATTGTGCACCAGAACATTTGCTATATTACAATATCTGAATTAATTACAAACTATTCACTAATGAAATAAAGGGCTAGCAGCTCTAAACTGACCATTTACATACATATACAGGAAATCCGCAACTGAACAGGAGCTGTCCAGCGAACCAAGCTTTCTAAAATGAGATCCATAAAAGTTCTTTGCCTTGCAATTACGCAGCTTCATAAAATAGAGCATTATGTGGCTGCATTGCAGATATAACATCCAGAAGACAGATGTGATGCCATATATCACTTTTACTAATGCAGTTTTCTGCTGTTTCAGTTTAATCCATGTTGAAGGTTATGGTTTTGAATGCAATTACATAGTCAAAGCAGATTATGCTGCACTGAGACAAGCCAGTGTTGAAGCAGCCAAATAAACCCATTGAGTTTGTCCATTCAGCGAGGCTGGACACTGACAGCAGCACCTGACACTATGAAGGGCCCAGCTGTTTCCTGAGCCTGCGTGATTACACCACACAGCGCCTTGGATAATAACTGTCTTATGAATAGAGACACAAATACATAAACACATACAAACACAGGCTGGGACTCCATCACGCAAACATAAACACACATCATATGATCTGCAGTTACTAGAATGAACCACAAACCTATATACAGCATGTGATTTCTTTTTATGCTACTCACTCTTGAGAATTTCAGAAAAATCTTTTTGAACCACCACATTTCCTCAGCATCTGCTTTACTTTCATTGGTATCGTTTCCATTACAGTTTCCATGGACTTTGCCAGAATGGTCTTTTTTTAGCTGGCAACACTCACTTGGCAGTTTCAAGCTACATTTGGAAGATGTTTAGCTATTTCGTACATCATTTCACACTGTATGGAGAGTAATAAGATCGAAAGAATCCACTTAAAACCAACGCAGTAACATCTAAAGCAAACCGCAGTTTGAGTCTAACACCACAAACGCTCTCTTTAGTCACTTAACAAATGAGAAACTGTAAATTTACAACTGTAAAACTCATCGATTTCCTTTTCACTGTAATATAATGATTTATTATGCCTGTCACTTCACGTGAGACCATAAAGTGTTATCAGTCGAAACACCGAACGCAACATAAATTCAACAGAGGGCTGTAAAATGATCAATATTACATCAGCATTACTACCCGAGGTCCCTCTTTCAGCAGATTAGATATCAATGTGTCAAGTGGCTTGACTTCAATATGCAGAGGAAGCAAGAATGTCTGAAAAATTATATTACTACCACCGTAGAACCACCTCTCTATTAAAGGGAAAGTTCACCCAGAAATGAACTTTTGTTTTTTCATATTTATGCCTTTTCAAACATGCACAACTTATGAACTCTATGAAACTTGAAAGAAGATATTTTGAAAAATGCTTCACTTTTGTTTCCTTCATAAAATGGACATCAATAGTAACCAAAATTATTTCAAAAGTATTTGTGTATCTCTAATGATTTGGACACATGCAGACTCCGCATTAAACAAAACTCAAAACACTTTTCGCTGAAATATTTGCTGCCAAATGATAGTTTCAAATCAGATTTGAAGAAGATAAATAGCAACATTCAGAAGAGCTCCAAGTGTCACTTTCTGAAATTAGATCACCAGTTGCTGTGCCAACTTGCGTCAGAATTAAACATTTGCCTCATCCTGAAACTTCAGCGTGTTCCCATTTTTTTCTAACTGATTGCAAACTGCAGTTTTATTTTTTACAAAACCTAAATGAATGGGCTTTTGTTCTGTGATATACAGTAAAAAAATAAATAAATAAAAAATATCTAGCAAATTCTTGACAATATTACAGGTATATTTCAACCAAAAATGAAAATGCATCCTCATGTTATTGCAAACCTGTTTGAGATCACAAAAGAGATCTCAAAACATCATCTTTTAGAACAAAGACAGCAATACAGATTTGAAATAATGACAGAATTAAATTTTTTTTTAAATGAACCAGCCCTTTAAAATACACTTTAAAAGAAAACATAAAATCATGGAACTGACTGACTTTTTTTTTGTTTTTAATAGGGCTGTGCAAAATATAGGAATTATCGAAATATCGCAAATGTACATATTGCGATACACTCTTACACTCTTAAAAATAAAGATTTCAAAAGAAGGTTTTCATAGCAATGCCACAGAATGATTTTTTTGGTTCCACAAAGACACTTTCAGCGAAAAGTTCCTAAAAGAACCATTTTAAAGAACATTATAAAAATCAAAAGAACCTTTTATGACTATAAAAAACCTTTTCAGCATTTCAAAGGTTTTATGGATGTTCAATGTTCTTCACAGAACCAATGATGCCAATAAATAACTTTTATTTTTAAGAACGTACACTCTTAAAAATAAAGATTTCAAAAGAAGGTTTTCATAGCAATGCCATAGAATGATTTTTTAGTTCCTCAAAGAAACTTTCAGTGAAAAGTTCCTAAAAGAACCATTTTAAAGAACATTACAAAAATCAAAAGAACCTTTTCAGCATTTAAAAATTTTCATGGATGTTCAAGGTTTTTCACAGAACCATTGACGCCAATAAAGAACTTTTATTTTTAAGAGCATATTTTTAAGAGCTCTTAAAAATAAAGATTTCAAAAGGAGGTTTTCATACCAATGCTACTGAATGATTTTTTGGCTCCTTAAAGAAACTTTCAGTGAACAGTTCCTAAAAGAACCATTTTGAAGAACATTTAAAAAATCTAAAGAACCTTTTTTAAAGAACCTTCTGCATTTGAAAGGTTTTATGGATATTCAGGGTTCTTCATAGAACCATTGATGCCAATAAGAGTGTACACTCTTAAAAATAAATAGTTTTCATAGCAATGCCATAGAATGTTTTTTTTTTTTTTTTTGGTTCCTCAAATAAACTTTTAGTGAACGGATCTTAAAAGAAGAACATTTTAATAATTAAAAAAAAAAAAACTATTTTCTACTATAAAGAACTTTTTGTACAATGGAAACATGGGTGTTCATGAAACCAAAGATGCCAAGAAATAACTTTTATCTAGTGTAGCTCCTTCAAACTCTTGCAAAGACAGAATTAAACTCATATGGACTAACAGGGTGGTATTACAGCAATGCCCATTTATCTTAAAGAGGGATTTACCTTTTTTGTTGGGGGAAGCCCAGGAGATGATCCGCCTGACCAGACAGCAATTGAGCAGCACTTTTTTGGAAAGGCCATGATCCTTACGAAACTGAGTCAGGTCTTCATCCCACTGGGTCCTCTTGACTGGAGCAGACATGGTCACACTACAACTAGTCAAATCCAGTAGGTGCTTCCTGAAAGTCAGGAATAATTTACACTTTTTGTTTCCCCAGTGGGCTGAGAGGCTAAATAAAATATGACTGTTCGGTCATCTAACCATCTGCACTAATAGCTAGTCTAAAAAACTATTATGTTTTTCTAAATAGTTCCTCAACTATGGGTTATATAAGAACAACTAGTGTGAGTTTAGCAACAGATGAATTTATCATCTACACATTGAAAAACACATCAAACTACATGAGAGCTCTAGTTTAAGACTACATAGTTAATTTCTGTTTTAAGCAGCGTTATTGAACCCGCAAAAGAGTCTTGCACTCTCTCCTCCAGCGAGAGTATTTCCTTACCTTGTGGTCTTAGAAGAGCTGCTGAACCTTCGGCGGCTTCACAGCAACACAAAGATGCTCAGGTTTCACGCTACTGAATGCTTTCTCTTATTTCGTGTGAGAAAAGAGGAGGGGAGGACGAGAGATACTCCCAGTGATCAGAATGTCTGCTGGTGGGCTCAAGTCGTAATCCGCCCCTCTCTCTCTCACGAGGGGACAGCGAAACATCATCAGCATCTGCACCTGAGAGCGGCCAATCAGAGAGCGGCATGATCATTCATGTCAATGATGGACATTTTACTCACAGGACCCAGGGCTGGACCCATGGGAAGTATACTTTTCTGTTGAGAAATACACACACACTTGTCATTCTCTGCCCTCTCTGTCACACACGCGGGCAAACATAGAGCCAATAATGAAGTGTTGGCTCGCAGACAGATTCCCCTGCTGCTCGACTGCCATATTTAGCAACATTTAGACCCCCCGCGCCACCTCCCATAAAATCACTCAGCGTGCGGCATATACACAAATCAACAGGGCCAACTATACTGAGAAGAATACACTCATGCTGTACACGCCTGATCCTGTCAGCAATTATTTTGTCTTAGATGCAATAGAATAATGATTACATGCATATCATTTTACAATCTGGTTAGGTCTTTATTCTGGAAAAGAAGTATAACATTCAAGTGCTGGGTATGTAGCCCAATTCTGATTCCAAATTACATGAAAAAAAATGTAGCTAGTAACATAATCTATTACATTACATATCTTAGATAATATAATCAGACTACTTTTTGGATTACTTTTCACCTAACTTATTTGTCACATTGAATAATCTTGTACCATACTGATATAAAAAATACAAACAGAAAGAAAATTGCATTACAATCATGTAATTATTAAAAAGTTAACTGTAGCCTAATTATTAAAATGTAATATAAACTAATTACAAGTACTTCATTTTTGGAATCTGATTACAGTTACTAGTTCGGAATCTATTTGGAAATTTGCAATCAGTTACTACCCAGCACTATGATATACTATTTAAATATAAATACTAAACAGTAATATAATACTATAAATTAAAGGGGTCATCGGATGCCCATTTTCCATAAGTTCATATGATTCTTCAGGGTCTTAATGAAAAGTCTCTAATATACTTTGATTAAAGGTTCTCAATAGTAGTGTTAAAAAAACACCCTTTTAGCTTGTCAAAATCAGCTCTGCAAAGTATTAGCTCATTTTATCGCATGGGCCCTTTAAATGCAAATAAGCTCTGCTCGCCCCACCCCTCTCTGCTGAGGGATTACGAGCTGTAATGTTTACTTTAGCTGCATTTAGCTGCGTTTATCGGTGAAACTTGCCAGCAAGCACATCGGATGCCCATTTTCCATAAGTTCATATGATTCTTCAGGGTCTTAATGAAAAGTCTCTAATATACTTTGATTAAAGGTTCTCAATAGTAGTGTTAAAAAAACACCCTATAGCTTGTCAAAATCAGCTCTGCAAGGTATTAGCTCATTTTATCGCATGGGCCCTTTAAATGCAAATAAGCTCTGCTCGCCCCACCCCTCTCTGCTGAGGGATTACGAGCTGTAATGTTTACTTTAGCTGCATTTAGCTGCGTTTATCGGTGAAACTTGCCAGCAAGCACATCGGATGCCCATTTTCCATAAGTTCATATGATTCTTCAGGGTCTTAATGAAAAGTCTCTAATATACTTTGATTAAAGGTTCTCAATATTAGTGTTAAAAAAACACCCTTTTAGCTTGTCAAAATCAGCTCTGCAAAGTATTAGCTCATTTTATCGCATGGGCCCTTTAAATGCAAATAAGCTCTGCTCGCCCCACCCCTCTCTGCTGAGGGATTACGAGCTGTAATGTTTACTTTAGCTGCATTTAGCTGCGTTTATCGGTGAAACTTGCCAGCAAGCACATTTTTAAGAAAGGCCGTTTGCATAGATGCATAAAAAACCCTTATACTCACTTTTGCTGTGGGTGAAGCTGCATCACAAATAATTCACATGCACAAACAAAGATGCATATGTTGATCGGGATCAGGTGCGTTCCTTTTAAAACCGAAAGTAATGTTATCCTCTGTCTCTTCAGTGGCTCAGATGTCGGCAGTAAATGATGACTGCTATGTTCATTATTACATCCAACAACAGAACACCTCAATCGCTCAATTAGTCTTCCTCTGCACCTGAGTCACACAATGGCAATTGTATTCGGACTGTTTCAGTTTGGTGAGGGCAGGTTTAAGGTAAGGCGCTCATGTCAGTCAACTGTGTTTCACCACAATGACAAGAAGCTGAGAATGACCTGATTTTATAAAGGGGACATTACTTTCAAAGAATAAAAAATAACACTGGGTGGATTTTTATCATTGTAGGGTGGTTGTGTACACAAACTGCCAACACACACACATTACATTACAACATGTAAAAGTTAGTTTTCCATCCGACGACCCCTTTAAAATATAATGCTATAATATAAATTTTGGTAACACTTTATATTGTTCTATATGTTATGTTGTTACAATAGCTAACATACTTTTGAAGCATTTATTAATCTAGGTTTTCATGACACATACCCATTTTAAATAAAAGCCAAATTCCAATGTTTCACAAAGCTGATAGTTATTAACACATGAGCTAAATTATTCAGATTTCTAGGAAAAAACAAAAAGCCAAAAATCTTAGACTTGACAGGTGCATGAAAAAAAACTGTGCTTTTGCCTGCCGTGTCTGCCTTTAAGAAGGGAAATATGTTTGCAGTGTAACTATAACAATAATGGCTGTATACTGTAAAAGATTTCAAATACAGTAATTGTTTATTCTCTAACTGTCAATGCTCACTCCTGGCCCTTTATTTCAATTAAATTTTAGTCACTGCGCCCATTTAATCATATTATTTATTCTTATTGATGTCCTTAATAATGGCACACAAGAGCAGTGAATTGCATAATGAAAGCCACTATGTATACTATTTTGTAACACATATTAGTTAATCTAATTCATATTTACACATCAGCTGAATTATTTGGATTTCTGCAATTCTGAATTACCAATATTTATCACACAGTAGATGGCAGCATTTAGAGCATCCAGCAATATTAGCTGGTGTGGATTTCAGTCCAGCTTTGCGATTCGTCCTCTGTACAAAATGACCTGAATTCACACAGGGAGGTTCATATTCACAGGTGCATTAAAAAGATTGATCTATCAGCCTGCGGAGAGAAATCCGGTAAGACAAAAACAATCACAGCTCCAGAGCTTCATAACATCATTATCCTCCTCCTGCTCTGCTGTTTTTATTTTGAGCTAATGTGACTGATTAATCACAGAGATTACTAACAACAAATATTTAAAGAGAACAACTATAACAAACACAATATAAATCTGTGTTTGTATAATGATGCATTTCTGACACTCTAGATATAAACCAAATGAAACCAACTAAATTTATGACAAGGCTGACTTAGTGCTGAGTGACTTGAAAATGCAGGCTAACGGACACACCACTGCTCTTTAGTTAGAAACCTATATTGATCTCAAGATGAAACCAGCCCTGATCTACAGAAATCAATAGAGACCACACAACCACATATCTGCTTTTACAGATAAAGATTGAACTGAATTCTGCTTGATGTTAATGCATTTTTCCATAAATGCATTTTGATTGTATGATTTCAAAGAAACACTGAAACAGCACTAGATGTTTAAGTAATTTGAAAAGTCATCTAAAAAAAAAAAAAAAAAAAACATAAAAAATGTGTACACCTGTACATTTCTGTTTTTTTCAGACCTATTCTAGCAGTCAGCATTAATTGTCATATATCATTATAAACATAAGAACTTAAACTTTATGTCTGGCTAATTTAAAAATTTCCTTTTGTTTTCTCTAAAGATTTGTGAATTTCCAGAATTTTAGGAAAAACACTAGCAACAATTTGGTGTTTTTTTAGTGTGTACTCAAACAAAAACTCCTGAAGTTTGGATTTTTTTCTTTAGAAATTTGTGTTTAGATGTTTTATACTTCCAAATAAAATTGCGTCTACTCTAAATACAACATTCCCCAAGCAAAACAGGCCTATTTAGTTTATTGACAATATAGATCTGTCAAAAATGTAGCAGAAACAGTGTTATATAATAGCAAAACACAGTAAAAAAAGTTACTTTTTCAGATAAATATATTCTTAATCTGAGTATGAACAATAAACACTCTAGATATAAACCAAATGAAACCAACTAAATTTATGACAAGGCTGACTTAGTGCTGAGTGACTTGAAAATGCAGGCTAACGGACACACCACTGCTCTTTAGTTAGAAACCTATATTGATCTCAAGATGAAACCAGCCCTGATCTACAGAAATCAATAGAGACCACACAACCACATATCTGCTTTTACAGATAAAGATTGAACTGAATTCTGCTTGATGTTAATGCATTTTTCCATAAATGCATTTTGATTGTATGATTTCAAAGAAACACTGAAACAGCACTAGATGTTTAAGTAATTTGAAAAGTCATCTAAAAAAAAAAAAAACATAAAAAAATGTGTGTGTGTACAAGCTCCTAGTATACAAGTATTATACAAATATACAGTTGTAATTGCAGTTTTAATTGCTGTAAATGCATTCATGCCATCTCTCAGAAGCATTAAGCAGTCTGTGTTAACCCTTAAAGACCTAGAACATTTTTGGGGCACCTGTACATTTCTTAGTTTTTTTCAGACCTATTCTAGCAGTCAGCATTAATTGTCATATATCATTATAAACATAAGAACTTAAACTTTATGTCTGGCTAATTTAAAAATTTCCTTTTGTTTTCTCTAAAGATTTGTGAATTTCCAGAATTTTAGGAAAAACACTAGCAACAATTTGGTGTTTTTTTAGCGTGTACTCAAACAAAAACTCCTGAAGTTTGGATTTTTTTCTTTAGAAATTTGTGTTTAGATGTTTTATACTTCCAAATAAAATTGCGTCTAAATACAACATTCCCCAAGCAATTTATAGCCATATAATATTACAATATTATTATACCAACCACTTTTCAGTGAAAAACAGGCCTATTTAGTTTATTGACAATATAGATCTGTTAAAAATGTAGCAGAAACAGTGTTATATAATAGCAAAACACAGTAAAAAAAGTTACTTTTTCAGATAAATATATTCTTAATCTGAGTATGAACAATAAACACTCTAGATATAAACCAAATGAAACCAACTAAATTTATGACAAGGCTGACTTAGTGCTGAGTGACTTGAAAATGCAGGCTAACGGACACACCACTGCTCTTTAGTTAGAAACCTATATTGATCTCAAGATGAAACCAGCCCTGATCTACAGAAATCAATAGAGACCACACAACCACATATCTGCTTTTACAGATAAAGATTGAACTGAATTCTGCTTGATGTTAATGCATTTTGATTGTATGATTTCAAAGAAACACTGAAACAGCACTACATGTTTAAGTAATTTGAAAAGTCACTGGGCAAGCCAGGCTACATTATGTCTGTTCTGACCCACCTCAGCTCCTAGTATATAAGTATTATACAAATATACAGTCGTAATTGCAGTTTTAATTGCTGTAAATGCATTCATGCCATCTCTCAGAAGCATTAAGCAGTCTGTGTTAACCCTTAAAGACCTAGAACATTTTTGGGGCACCTGTACATTTCTTTGTTTTTTTAAGACCTATTCTAGCAGTCAGCATTAATTGTCATATATCATTATAAACATAAGAACTTAAACTTTATGTCTGGCTAATTTAAACAGTGTCTGGCTAATTTAAACAGTGTAGTGAAAACAATTGCATAAATTGTCTTGTGCAACAAAAATATAAACATTCCAAATTATTCACAAACTACACACAAAATGAGAGAGAAATATACCGAGTGCAACAGAAAAAAAACAGTGCAAATAATCTTGTAAGAATTAGTTACATAATATAACAACCAAATAGATGGATCTGCTGGCTGTAGTCTGCGTCCGAATCTATTTTTCCAGGACATCACCTAGTGACTCGAAAACCTCAATTCCAGTGCTTTATCCAATATGTACTGCTGTTTCATCCTTGTTTTTGGTTTGTGTTTTGTCAAAGGGCTCTGTCGTGAGTATTTCTGTGCTTTTTCAACAAATGCTGTCATGCAAATGTGTTATTTTGCGTTTGTTTTAATGCACGCAAGACGCACTTTACTTTCACTTTGCGTTTCAGATTTCCAAAAAAACTAATCGGTGGTTCAAAAGACCAAAACCTATGTTTATTGGTTAAACAGATGACAGTTTGAACCAATCTGGGCACAGGGGTGGGACTAAGCATCAACAATCGTTCCTGTTTGGCTCAAAGGACCGAAATGCATTGGTTTCATCTGATGAATCCGTGCTGAGGAAATGTGATGACGTAATCACGCTCACTACGGAGCCTCTGAATATCCAAATGAGACAAATGTGATAGCACTGAAAAGAGTAGACTTTGGCTTTTTAAAGCATTCAAATGGATTAGCCATTATTAAACGTTTAAGTTATTTTTAGCCGCGGGCTTTAGTCTCGGTCTTTGAGGGTTAAAGGAGAAGTTCACTACCAGATCAAAAATTTACAGATAACTCACCCCCTTGTCATCCAAGATGTTTTTGATGTCTTTCTTCAGTCATAGAGAAATTATGTTTCTTAAGGAAAACATTTTAGTGAATAGTTCTATGGTGCCTGCGAGTTTGAATTTTTTTTAAATTATCAACTAAATATCACAATGTGTTACATTTTCAGTATTCAATATTACTGCACATGGCTACATTTTCATATACATTTTATATCACATTCATTTTGTGCAAAATGTACTTTATTTATTTATTATACAAGCAGGCTACTTCTTAAAACAATTACTTATTTAAAATAAGTGTTCTTTATGTATCTGAAAGTTTACAGACAATAGTTATTGCTTTTTCTTTTTTCCTCAGCATTATTGCCGTTTGATTATTACTGATAAGATTATAGACAGTGGCAGCTTTAACATGCTGCAATTAAAATAATGCACAGATCTATTTCCATATATCAGATGTTTTGTCCTGCTCTGAAAGCATAACTGACCGTGTAAACAGTTTCATATAAAAGTATTTGAAAATGCAAGTGCATTTAATCACATCCACAATCAAGCTTTAGGACGAACAAACACAAAGTGCAAGTGAAAGTCTGTCAGTGCATGAGTTTCATGGTACGGCATTCCAGACGGCACAAATGAAAGCATAAGTAAAACACAGCGGATGGAAGCACACACTGTTAAGCAATGCGTAGGTGTCTCACAGTGCAAATTCTGTGCAATGAAGCCCGCCGTGTCTCTACTGCGCACACGTGTCATATGCAGGGAAAAACAAGCTCAGAATCGATTATGAATTATTTAGAATCGATTCAGAATCGTTGAAGAGAGAATCGCGATGCATCAGAGAAATTTTTTTTCTCACCCCTATTAAAAAGTATACAGTCAGGTCCATATATATTTGGACACTGACACAATTTTTATTATTTTAGCTGTTGACCAAAACATATTCAAGTGACAGTTATACAATGAATATGGGCTTAAAGTGCACACTATGAGCTTTAATTTTTAGGGCAGTCTCATCAAATTGGTAGAAGGGTTAAGGAATTACAGCTCTTTAATATGTACCTCCCCCCTTTTTCAAGGGACCATAAGTAATTGGACAGTTGACTCAAAAGCTGTTTCATGGACAGTTGTAGGCTATTCCTTCATTTTTCCCTACATCAATTAACCAGGTAAAAGGTTTGGAGCTGATTCTAAGTGTGCCATTTGCATTTGGAAGCTGTTGCTCTGAACCCATCATGCGGTCAAAGGAGCTCTGCATGCAAGTAAAACAGACAATTGTTAGGCTTCAAAAATAAAACAAATGCATCAGAGAGATAGCGGGAACATTAGGTGTGGCCAAATCAACAGTTTGGTGAATTCCGAGTAGAAAAAGAACACACTGGTGAGCTCAGAAACATAGAAAGGCCTGGATGTTCACAAAAAAACGACAGTATGGTGGATGATTGGATGATCCTCTCCATGGTAATAAAACATTTTACAACATCCAGCCAAGTGAAGAATACTCTCCAGGAGGTAGGCATGTCACTGTCCAAGTCTTCACCAGAGCAAAATATAGAAGGTTTACCACAAGCTGCAAACAAGGCCAGATTAGACTTTGTCAAAAAACATTTTAAAAAGCCAGACCACTTCTGGAAAAGCATTTTTTGGACTGCTGAAATTAAAATCAACGTGTACCAGAATGATGGAAAAAAGTATGGAGAAGGCTTGGAACAGCTCATGATCCAAAGCCTACTTCATCATCTGTGAACATGGTGGAGCAGTGTAATGGCATGAGCATGCATGGCTTCCAGTGGCACTGGGTTACCGGTGTTTAGTGATGATGCAACAGAAGACAGAAACAGCCGGAAGAATTCTTAAGTGTATAGGGATATACTGTCTGCCCAGATTCAGTTAAATGGAGCAAAGTTGCTTGGGCGGCTTTTCATAGTACAAATGGACGATGACCTAAAACATACAGCAAAAGCAACCCAGGAGTTTTTAAAGGTAAAAAGTGGAATATTTTGCAATGGCCAAGTCAACCTTCTGATTTCAAATTGATTGAGCATGCATTTCACCTGCTGAAGACAAAACTAAAGGCAGAAAGACCCACAAACCAACAACAACTGAAGTCAGCTGCAGTAAAGGCCTGGCAAAGCACCACAAAGGAGGAAACCCAGTCTATGGTGATGTCCATGAGTTCCAGACTTAAGACAGTCATTGCCTGCAAAGGGTTCTCAACAAAATATTAAAAATGAACATTTTATTTATGATTATATTTATTTGTCCAATTACTTTTGAGCCCCTGAAAATGGGGGGTCTGTGTATAAAAATGGTTGTAATTCCTTAGCATTTTATGTTATATTTTTGTTCGAACCCCTTGAATTAAAGCTTAAAGTCTGCACTTCAATTTCATCTTGATTGTATCATTTTAAAACTATTCTAGTGCCATACAGAGCCGAAATTATGAAAAGTGTGTCAGTGTCCAAATATATATGGACCTGACTGTATAAATTGCGATTTTAAAATAAATAATAACTGATCGTTTCGCTAATAAGACCCTTCTTCCTCGTCTGGGATCATTTAGAGCCAATTGAAGCTGCATTAAAACTGCATTTTGGAACTCCACCATACCACCATAGAAGTCCACTATATGGAGAACATTCCTAAAATGTTTTCCTCAAAAAACATAATTTCTTTACGACTGAAGAAAAAAAGACATGAACATCAAGAATGACAAGGGGGTGAGTAAATTACCTGTAATTTTTGTTCTTAAAGTGAACTTCTCCTTTAAACATACAGTGCCATTTTTTTTTCACATTTTGTTTTGTTGCAGCGTTATGTTAAACTGCTTTAAATTAGTTCTTCCCCACATCAATTTACACTCCATACACCATAATAATGACAAAGCAAAAACCAGATTTGCAAATTTTACTAATTTATTAAAAATAAAACACTGAAATAAGTACATTGCATAAGTATTCATACCCTTAACTCAGTACATAGTTGAAGCACCTTTACAGCCTCAAGTCTTTTTGAGTATGATGTGACAAGCTTTGCACATCTGCATTTGACAATTATCTGCCATTCTTTGCCTCACCATTTCACCTCTCAGCTTGTCAGCTTGGATGGGGGCTGGCAGACATTTTCTCGAGTCCTAGTTGTTCCAATCATCTTCCATTATGGATAATGGAGGCTACATGCTTCTGTGAACCTTCAATGCAGCAGATTTATTTCTGAACTCTTCCCCAGATCATTGCCTTAACGCAAGTCTGTCACTAAGCTCTACAGGCAGTTATCTTGACCTCAGGACTTTCAGCTGTTAGACCTTTTCTGAGAGGTGTGTGTCTTTCTAAATCATACTCATTCAAATGAAATTGCCACAGTTTATCTCCACTCGAAGTGTAGTAACATCTAGAAGCAATATGAATGCTCCTGAGCTAAATTTCGAGTGTCCCAGAAAAGGGTATGAATACTTATGCAACGGGATCTTTTCAGTTTTTTAGTTCTAATAAATAAAGTTGTTCCAAACCTGTTTTGTGCTTTGTCATTATGGTGTATGAGATGTAGATTGATGTGGAAAAAAGTAATTTAAAGCAGCTTAACATAATGCTGCAACAAAACGTGAAAAAAATGAAGGGGTATGAATACTTTTGCAAGGCACTGTACTTAAACGGTGCCACCTTTGCAATGTAAATTTGGCATTACCGTACATCATTGGCTTTAATGCAATGATGGACATCAGCCACATAGAGTTGAAGGTTTCTGTAATGTTGAAGCATGAACGTGGAATCCAGGCTACAGGATGTAGGTCACTACATGTCTGACAACTGATGCTTACTGTAGTTCTACACTAAACGTGAACATGCATTTACTCATCTCACTTGAACAAAAACAAATTCAGTATTCTTCAAAATTTGGGAAAAATTTAAATAAAAAAAGAAAGGAAAATTAAATCCATCCCTCACAGCTTCATTTTTATAAACCTGAATATGGCATCTACCCTGATTAAGCTCTATATGTTCATTCAATAAACAGCTGCGTACCTCACTGCTAGCACTATTCATCTCATGACCACTTCAGTTCTCTGTTTTAGTTTGTTTCTGTTATCTACACATTAGTCTTCATTAAGTAGTCCACGGCTCGAGCCCTCCATGGACAGCAGGCCACATCTTTCCCCATTAAGGAAAACAAATATATCTATCTTACTTAAGATAACAAGCTCTTTCTATAGAATCAGCTGTACAGTACTGGACTAAATCTGCATTATTCATATTTTTTATCCAGTCAGATACTGTTTATGTACTCAGATCACAAAGCGAAACTTGGAGCACCGCTACATATCTTCAAACAGAGAGTTAATTAATCCAGCACTCACAGTTTGCAAAATCCTGTGCCATTAAAACACAATAGATGGATTTAACAGAAAATTGGATACATTCCTTTCATCTGAAGGTAACTGTTTATCTGAAAATGAGGAGATAACAGCATTCTGCCTGCATAAAAAAAAAAAAAAAAAAAAAAAACTTCATTTATTGAGCTACAGTGCTGTTCATTTTTTTCATGTTTTATATATACACTATAAAAGTGTATTAAAAGTTTGGGATCAGTAAGACTTTTTTAAAGAAGTCTTCTCATTTCATTTGATCAAAAATACAGAAGAAAATAATATTGCAAAATGTTATTACAACATAAAATTATGTTTTTTTTTTGTTTGTTTGTTTTAATACACAAATTTATTCCCGTGATGCAAAGCTGAATTTTCATCAGCTGTTACTCCAGTCGTGTCAATGTTGTATTATCAATGTTGGAAACAGCTGTGCTGCCAAATATTTTTCAGGATTCTTGAATGAATAACAAGATAAAAGTACAGAATTTATTCAAAATATAAATCTTTTCTAACAATGTAAATCTATGCTATCGCTTTTTAATAATTTAACACATCATTGGTGAATAAAAGCATTAATTTATTTAAAAGAAAAGAATAAAAAATTACTGACCCCAAATTTTTGAACAGTAGTGTATTTTTAGAAAACCATTCTATTTTAAATAAATGCTGTTCTTTTTCATTTTTATTGATCAAATCATCCTCAAATAAAGTATCACAGGTTTCAAAAAAATATATAGCAGCACAAATGTTTTCAACATCGATAATAAATCAGCATATTATATAATGATTTCTGAGGCATCATGTGACACTGAAGACTGGAGTAATGATGCTGAAAATTTAGCATTACATCACAGGAATAAATTACACTTTAAAATATATATTCACATGGAAAACAATTATTTTAAATTGAAATAATATATTTATTTTTTATTTTGGATCTTATAAACGCATCATTGATGAGCATTAGAAATTACTTTACAAACCATTAAAAATCGTACTGATCCCAAACGTTTGAGTGGCAGTGTATATACACGCACACACACATACATAATGCTGTTGTCTTAATACTATATGCAATTTATGAAATGCATCTATAGTAAATTTAGCTTGTTAGATATTTTAATCAAAAACAAGATGAAATACTGATCAAAATACGTCATTTCATTACTGAATGAATACACATTTTTGAACAATTCAAGTGAGCCAATGATTCATTAATTCAGTGACCCATTATCACTTGCTTCATTTTTGAAAAAATCAGCTGTTTGAAAGAATCATTCATAAATGACTCAATCATCAAGAAAACAAAACTTTGATAAATAGAAAGAATCAAAGATCAGAATTTATCTGAAATAATAAAAAAAGCTTTTGTAACATTATACACTATGCCACTCAAAAGCTTGGAGGTGATAGAAATTATATAAATTAATACTTTTCTTTAGATAAAGATTTTTTATTTATTTATTTACAAAAAAAGATTTCTATTTCAGATAAATGCTGTTCTTCTGAACCTCCTATTCATCAAGGAAACCTGAAAAAAAATCCACTCAGCTGTTTTCAACATAATAATAAATACCTAGTTCTGCCATGAAACACTAGATGGCACAGGCTGATGGGTTGTTAACGTAACTGATGATATCACAGCATTATACAACTTGGCACAAGCTGGTTCATGTTGCATACGCAACTAATGGGCTTGCAGCTTGCAGATATTTAAATGGCTGGTAGCATTCACTTGGGCATTTCGCAGCATGCTTTCAGAGTTCCTCTGAAACCCTTCACCTTCCCCAGCTCCACCTGTATAGCAGGCCTCTACGCTTACTTTTCTTGTTAGGAGCACTTGTAGTATGAGGTGACATGAGTGCAATCAAATTCATAAGTTCATATTGAGATTAATGTTTTAAATACAAAATTCTGAATACAGAAATATTAAAGATTTTAAAAAACTGAAAAGATCTGCCAGCAGGTAGTGGCAAGACACTGCTTTAATTACTGAATCATATCATTTATTTGATTCATTCGAACGGCTGATTCATTCATAAATAAAGCAAGTGACTGTCTTTAAAAATGGGAAATTGAATCATTTCACTATTCGTTTACAAACGTAGTTCATTCATAAAAGAAACACTGCTGTGTTTGAGTGGAGATGCGCCGTCTACTTTTCAGTCTACTTTTGACTACGAAATAGAGCAAAATCAGACAATAGTGTTATAGTCAGACAATGTAACTCACTTAATAACTTCTTGTTTATTTAACTTCTGTATTAAATCAATATCTCATTTAGAAACCTTAAAAATTATTAAAAGCTGCCACTCATTTTAGTTTGAGATATCACAAAGCTCTATTATAATCAATGCAGCTCTCTATACTGCACAATAAATCTCTTATTAAACTCTCTCTACACTTTATTTGTGAAAGGATTTGTGAGATATGTCTGTGATACATTATTCAACATTGCCAAAACACGTAGAAACCTTTGAAGCTCCCCTCAGCGCAAACACAAATATGCTGATCGGGTCAGTCGCACATGGTGCTCCTAAACATTTTTTTTTTTTTTTACAGTCGCACGTAGTAATTTTTAGTCGCAAATGCGAGTGAAATGGGTGCACTGTAGAGCCCTGTGTAGATGTGCTACGGGTTATTTTATGCTATTTGTGACCCTGGACCACAAAACCAGTCTTAAGTCGCTGGGGTTTATTTGTAGCAATAGCCAAAAATACATTGCATGGGTCAAAATTATTGATTTTTCTTTTATGTCAAAAATCATTAGGAAATTAAGTAAAGATCATGTTCCATGAAGATTTTTTGTAAAATTCCTACTGTAAACATATCAAAATGTAATTTTTGATTAGTAATATGCATTGCTAATAACTTAATTTGGACAACTTTAAAGGTGTTTTTCTCAGCATTTTGATTTTTTGCACCCTTAGATTTCAGATTTATCTCGGACAAATATTGTCCTATCCTAACAAACCTTATTTAGGTTAAAACAAGCTTATTTATTGAGCTGTATATATCTCAGTTTTGTAAAATTTAACCTTATGACTGGTTTTGTGGTCCAGGGTCACATTTGTTCAGCAGCAGTATGTCTTAAATACTCACAGCACTGTATCGCCATATGCTTTGGCAATAACAAGTTCTGTACTTGCTTGCAGCAGCAGCAATAATCTACAACTACAGCAATAACCAACAGCAGCAGCCATTCAGCAGCAGCACATCTATTCTGCCAAGACCAAATACATTAACATTGTCATATCCATTACCATGCTAAACTTTTCCAAGAGTTGTCATGACAGAAATGTTTTTGAGCACCAAATAACATTTTTAATATTTAAATAGAAAACAGTTATTTTAAATAGTAAAAATATTTTTAAAAAAATGTACCGTTTTTGCTGTACTTTGGATCAAATAAATGCAGGCTTGGTGAGCAGAAGAGACTTCTTTAAAACATTAAAAATATTATGGTCCAAAAACTTTTGACTGGTAGTGTATTTCCACACACATATATTCATGTTGTGGCATTTCATACTATTTATGTAGTTGAATCTCAAGCACAGAGTATGCACAGCTTTGCCCTAATTTCCTGAGGTCTCATAACTCATTATGTCTGTGAATCACTGGAGGTCTTTAGTCCCTCCTCTACCACCCTTTCAAAGTCACTGTAGTCATGAGTCTGACAGTTACTGTCTATGGACTCAGCAGCAGGTCTAGACAGAGATCTGTGCACATCAGCTGAGAGCTGCGCGGGCATTAACAGCAACCATGATCCACTTTGAAACAGCAGCTAATTGTGCACAGACTCATGGGCATAATAGTCACATACTCTTTCTAAAGCCATTTTGTTTTAACCTGGTGTCTTATTGTGGAGAAAATTAACCAGGGTGATGCTAACTTATGGCTTTACATACAAAAACACATCATTGCAGTGCTCTCTAGTGTGCATCTGGGGGTGATGAAGCGCAAAGGATGATCTCCATTAGCACAAACAGTTGCTCACAGCGTGACTGGTGCTTGTTAGAAATACTTTCCTTTTTTGTGGTGGTTTACAACCATCTATTTTGCATATTTTGTAAACTGCATCTGTATGCCCAAAATAATTGTTCTACACCTAACAAATGCAATTTCACACACATGCATACATACACACTGCCCAGGGGACCATGTGAGGGATGTCCACATCAATTATTTAACTAATCTACCGAGTAACAAGAGATAACAAGCAGCACACTACCAGTCAACATGTTACAAAAAAAAAAAAAAAAAACACACTTGGTGATGCTGATTTTGCCCCAAGACAGACTGTGCTACAATGCAAGGAAAATCAATACTCCTACAGGTACTCTTGAAATATAAATGAAAAAATATAATGACCAAACTGACCCTCCAGTTCAAATGCAATATATGATATAACAACAACTGTTCCAGAGAGACACAATATTCACACTGTAAAAAAGTTTCACCAGTTTCAACTTAAAAACCTTAAAAGTTCGGCAGCTGCCTTAAAATTTTAAGTTAGATCAACTTAAAACTAAGTTAGTTATTTCAACTCACAACAATAAAATGTGTTAAAATGACTTGTACTTTTAAGTTGATTTAACTTATGAGTTGAATTACTTGCAGTTTTAAGTTGATTTGATGGCAGCTGCTGAACTTAAAATTTTAAGTTGAAACTGGTGACAACTATTTACAGTGCACATACAAATCTAAATAACTGTTATTCCTTATTAAAGCCTTGGACTTCATATTTATTCCTGTAACATTGTCTGTACATTTCTGTAAAATGCTTGTTCAAGAAGTTTTTAAATTAACCAACATTAAACTCTAATTCTACAGGATTTCTAATTCAGTTAATGTTGATTTCAACACTAACTCAAACACATTCTACAATCAAGAGGAATATCTGGTTCCTGGTTGACACTGGTTAAGGCACTGTGAATTAACATGACATTTGATTAACCTTAACAAATAATAATGGCCACAAAAAATGTTAAGTGTTACTTCATTAAACCTTTTGCAAGTCCTTCCTCTCATTTGTGCTGTCAAATATCACTTTACCTTATACATTCCATATCATGTGATTTTGCAAGTCACTTTTGTTCATTTTATACAACAATTCAAAGCACAATTAAAATAAAAAAAGACTAAATTAAAAAGCGTCTCAAAAACTCTGTGGAGTGTGAAACTACTATCACAATCTGCCATTGCTAGATCAAAAGATATGTGTAATATTGCAGTTCAATAAACAAATTAATATGAAATGGCTTACATTTTAGACATAATAATAAAAAAGGTCCATACAAGACCACAAGCAATGTGCAATACTGAGCAAGTGGTGTTTTGTTCCGGAGTGATTAAGTGTCTTTAAATGAATCGGTTGTGTGAATTATTCAATGACTCATTCATGAAGATTGCTAAAAACACAACTGATTAGTATACTACTAATTATTTTTAGCTTATCTTTCTATGATAGTAAAAAAGAGCAGTTTGCTAGCACATGGTTCTGAATTCAGCAACTCGTTTAGTTCCTGAATAAATCACCCAAATGAATTGACTAAATCAATTATTCAGACTTATTATTTAAAAGAAATTAATAAAAATAAATTGTTGCCACATACTGACATAATAATAATATTACACTTTGACCACACTGCTATGCTGTATGAATTTACATGTACAATTACTACAATGTATTATTATGTATTATTATTATTATTATTATTATTATTATTATTATTATCCATACATATTATACATGTATTGGAATATAGGAAATATGTAAAAAAAAAAAAAAAAAAAAAAAATTAAAACATGCAGATAATATGTTACTTTTAATTGACATTTGATTCCGGAGATCCTTTATTGTATATCTGTATGTAACAAATGTTTCTATGTGCCAAAAGTAATGGTACCATAATGAAAAACAGTAGATCATAATATTCAATTTATTATAAGAAGTCAAAGTGCTTATCTCAATTATAGGTTCATAATACAATTTAATGATTCACTTTTTAATTTTAGTAATACAGTTTTCATTGCATAACATGTCATGTATCATGATTGTACCAACCTTAGAACCATGATAAAGTCTGTGTTTGTTTTATCATTCATGTTAAATTTGAATCACAATCTTGCTCTAAAATATATGGTTGAATTCAAAAGCAAAAAAAAGAAAAAAAGTATATGAAGAAAAACATTTAATATATATTTAATACATTAAAATGTACATTTCTCACAATTTCTGCACAGTGGACAGTAGTGAAGTATTTTTACTTTACTCTACTAAAGTATCTTTATCAGAGTGTTTTTCTTTGCAAAACTTTTACTTCACTACATTCCAAAACATAATGTCATACTTATATAAATAAAAGTTGCTGCTGTTTTTACCTTTAATACTTAAGAACTTTTTTTGGTACTCAGGTAAATCTTTGAATTACTTTTACTTGAGTAGAAGTAAGAAAGCACTGGATTTATAATGTAATTAAGTATTAAATTATATTTAATATTAATATGAAATGTAGTGCAGTAAAAAGTACAATATTATGCCTTGGAATGTTGTAAAGTCTTCTAAAGAAACACTCTGATAAAGTGCAGACACTTAAAAAGTACTTTAAAGCAGAGTAAAAATACTGCAGTACTGTCTGCCTCTGAAAATGTACTCCCTACAGGTCTCACCTTCAGCAAATCATGTTTCATTGAACGAAAACAAATTTCCTCTGCAATGTAGCTTTGCAATTTGGCCACTAGATGTCAGTGTTGTATATCAGTGTATTCTGAATCAGAATAAGGTTTAAATTACACTGATCCAGTGAATACTTTACTGCTCTGAGAGGCCCAATAAAATCCCACACCTGGTCCTACTTCATTATTCAGATTGGTGATCATTTATGCTAAAATTACTATCTGGCACTTCATGTGATTACAGTTAGGGAAGGTAAACTCTTCTTTTCCAGAAGAGTGCAGCGGTATTAGTTATGTCACCTTGGTTTTGAAAAGGAATAACAAAGCAATTCTGTTTCAAATGATCCCTGCATTGATATAAATGTTACTGCTGATGACTCTAAATAGTACCTGTAGTATTTTTACTTTATATAGAAAGTGTTAGACTCTAAAGGATTATAAAACTTTCTTTATATAATAACTCATGCTATTTAAGAACACAATGTCTAATCTTGAGGATTGAGGGCACACATGCTCTGAGTGTGATGGGAAAGGAAACTTTAGTGATGCTTTAATATATTCAGATGATAAGAGAGTTGCATCAGTGACTGCGTTTGATCTGTGACGGATCTGTTTGCACGCCTGTCTTTAGATTCTGTCAAATCTTTGATCTTACAATAGTCAGTTATGAATTATATAATCTGAAAACTGCGGACGGTGAGAATGACAGATACGAAGGCAAGATACAGATACGAAAAATACGAAAGCTACACTCTTAAAGAGACAGTTCACCCAAAAATGCACTTACCGACTATTCGATTTTTAAAAATCCTTCTTCTATTGCATTACTATGAAAATCCCTTTTGGGACCTTTATTTTTAGAAGTGCATGTAAGATTTTAGTCAAATGTAAATTATTTTTATGACCACATGTGAGGTTTTGAGATGGATGGAATGAATTACAGGTCAAATTCCCAAAAGCGAGAAATAATGACACCAAGACCAATCCTAAACAATAACCTTCATGGCAGCTTAACATTCACTCAAACCGCAGCGGACGGATGCTGAAGTGTGCGGTTGAGGAGTCGCTCTCCATCTACGCCCCAGTCTCTGGCATGACACCTGAGTAAGCAAAGACACTGTGAATACGTGGCATAAACAAGCCTGGAGGGAGCTTCTAAACATGAAAGCGTGTCCGTTCTCCTTTTGGCCCCGGCGTTCATAAACAAACGCCTTCTGTTCGCTCTTCCCAGTGAGTTTATTTCTGACGCGGGCTCTCTCCCCTCCGCCGCTCACGACTGGCCCCGCTCCGACGGCAGGCGGCCATCCTGGCAGCTGCTTACCGCTCGAGCTCCCAACGGGAAAAATAGAAATTGGCTCCACTGCAAACAAAACCTGGTGGAAAAAGCCCGAGAGACCGACGGGAAGTGCTCGTGGCAATTAATCCTTGCATTTTCCAAGAGTGTCAAGTGGGTGAATATTTTGGGGCTCAAAGATGCAGAAATGTATTTAAGGTGGCAGTTCCAAGATTTTCAAAAATTCCAGGATTTGGAATTTTAGTATCATTAAGATACTAATTTAGGGTGACCATAATTTAGTTTTCAAAAAGAGGATGTAGGAGGAGGAAATACATCATTTTCATCCCAAAACTACATATTTTACAGTCACTGTTATGCATATTGATCATAAACACAGCTAAAAAGCTTCCTACCACAGTGGCCATCCTTCACAAAACTAATATCCACCAAAAATGTTTCAGTACAAGCATCATTATCATCAGTCAAATCAAATTTGTGCAATATTTCAAACTTTTAACCCACAAGAGAATATGAAGCCGCCGCAACAGTTTGAAATCCGTAGAAATTAATAGTACAAAAAGTTCATGTCAATTTTTTTTGACATATTAGAGTCAAATGTTTTTACAGAGGGGATTTTGGGTATCTCGTTTCATCACAACATAATTCAGAAAAAAAACACTGACAGACAGAAAACATTTTTTTACCTTTTTTTTTTTACTATTTTTGGGGGAATAAAATGTTCTATACAATCAAGCAAATTATATATGAACAAATCCCTCTGTAAAAACCTTCAGAATATAGACAGAAATAAAAATGTAAAGTTTGGTGTGTGTAAGTGCTACTGAAGTGGAGATTTATGGCTCAGTGTAGGAGGAAAAACTCACTTTAAGAATCATTTTAAAAATGTGACCCTGGACCACAAAACCAGTCATAAGGTTAAATTTTACAAAACTGAGATAAATAAATAAGCTTTCTATTGATGTATAGTTTGTTAGGATAGGACAATTTTTGGCCGAGATACATCTATTTGAAAATCTGGAATCTGAGGGTGCAAAAAAATCAAAATACTGAGAAAATCACCTTTAAAGTTGTCTAAATTAAGTTCTTAACAATGCATATTACTAATCAAAAATTACATTTTGATAGGTTTACAGTAGGAATTTAACAAAAAAATCTTAATGGAACATGATCTTTACTTAATTTCCTAATGATTTTTGACATAAAAGAAAAATCAATAATTTTGACCCATACAATGTATTTTTGGCTATTGCTACAAAAATACCCCAGCGACTTAAGACTGGTTTTGTGGTCCAGGGTCACAAATATGTATTGTAATTGAAATCTGACACAAATAGATAAAGTGCTATAAAAGAAACGCTTAATGTCTTTTGAGTGTTTTCTTTCCACTAGTCTGAAAAAACACCTTACGAAACACCAAAAAGCACAAAATCTCAAACTTGACAGGTGCATGAAAAACAGTACTTTTGCCTGCAGTGTCTTCTCCCAAGTCCAAAAAGAGGACATGTCTGGGGAAAAGAGGATGTATGGTCACCCTAACTAATTATTAAGAGAACTGTTCACCCAAAACTAAAACTTCGATGAATATTTACTCACCTTTAGGCCATCCAAAATATACATGAGCTTTTTCCTTCATCAGATTTGGAAAAATGTATCATTACATCACTCACCAATGGATCCTCGGCAGCGAATGGGTGCCATCAGAATGAGAGTCCAAACAGCTGATAAAAAACCATCACAATAATCCACAAGTAATCCTCATTACTCCAGTCCAATTCATGTCTTGTGAAGAGAAAAGCTTTGTGTTTTCTTTAAATAATTCCATTTAATACAAGTCCTCTATTTATAATATTGCTTTCTCCAGTGAAAAAGTCATCTCATCTGAATCAGGAGAGAAATATGATCAGATCAAGCACTGTTTACATGCAAAAACAGTCCAAAACAGCTCAAAACAAATAGAGCTGAAGTGAGAGGACAACAGGAAATTGACTTTTTTTTACCAGAGTAAGTGTTATTGTGCATTATGGACTCATATTTTGGCCAGAAACAATGGTTGAAAGTTAAAACACCCTAATGAGAGATTTGTTTCTTACAAACAAGCAGATGTTCGCCTTCACAAGATGTTAACTGATGGATTGGAGTGGTGTGGATTACTTATTGCAATGTTTTTATCAGCAGTTTGGACTCTAATTCTGACAGCATTGGACTTTATTCATTTTTTCTTCTTATTTTAGTACGTATCTGCACTGATTTTGTAACAAAACTGTGAGTAATACACTCACACTGGCACATTTTTAATTTGGCTACAACTCACTTTGTGAGTAAAAAATATGATTCAGAAATTAATTAACTGTGAAACCGATGTGTACCTATGTGTGTGCACTCTGCAGACATCCAAACATCGATCTGAATTTCAGACACATCACCGCCAACTTCCAAAGCAGATCTCCACCTCCGGCACATGACAGATTCAGGGCAAAGTATATTCATCACCACTACAGATTACTGCACTGGAGACGGTCCAGCTAGCACTGCACAACAAAGCTCCCTATGTGGTCACCATCTCCATCCAAGAAGAAAAGCTTTACAACCAAACTTTGTGCAACAGAATGAATAAATTATTAGGCCACTTACTGAGCACTATTGGCATAAATAATTCGTCTCTAAGAGGCAATACCATTGTTAAGTGGTAAATAAGCATCTTACTTTGAAAACGAAGGAATCTAAAGGGTTAGTCTGTCATTAATTACTCACACTCATGTCGTTCCATGTCGTTGATCAAATCCTAGAGCTTTCTGACCTTGCATAGACAGCAACACAACTGACACATTCAAGGCCCAGAAAGGTAATAAGGACATCATTAAAATAAAAATGTGACATCAGTGGTTCAACCTTAATTTTACGAAACTACGAGAATATAGCTGAGGTCAAAAGTTTACATCCCCCTTTCAGAATCTGCTAAATGTTAATTATTTTAACAAAATAAGAGGGATCACGCAAAATGCATGCTATTGTTTATTTAGTACTGACCTGAATAAGATATTTCACATAAAAGATAACCCACAGCTGTTGTTTTTTGTTTGTTTGTTTGTTTAGTGATAGTTTTTATAATTCACTTTTTACTCCTGAACAGTTAAACTGCCTGCTGTTCTTCAGAAAAATCCTTCAGGTCCCACAAATTCTTTGGTTTTCCAGCATCTTTGTGTATTTGAACCCTTTCCAACAATGACTGATGACTCCATCTTTTCACACTGAGGACAACTGAGGGACTCATATGAAACTAATACAGAAGGTTCAAACACTCACTGATGCTCCAGAAGGAAAAACAATGCATCAAACTTTTTGAATTTGAAGATCAGGGTAAATTTAACTTATTTTGTCTTCTGGGAAACATGCAAGTATTTTCTGTAGGGCAGTACTAAATGACTAAATCTTCATTCTGTTCAAAAGTTCTCACCCCCATCTCTTAAAGCATGGTTTTTCCATCAGTGAGAGTTTGAACCTTCTGTAATAGTTGCATATGAGTCCCTCAGTTGATCTCAAAATCATACAGTCATTGTTGGAAATCTAAATTATTGTTCAAATCCACAAACATGCTGTAAAACCAAAGCATTTGTGGGACCTGAAGGATTTTTCTGAACAACAGCAGACAGTTTAACTGTTCAGGACAAACAAGGGACTCGTGAAGAATTATCACTAAACCAAAAAACACAGCTGTGGAAAGGTAAAAACACAGTATTAACAATCTTTTGAACAGGGTAATTTTTATAAACTATTATTTTCTCTTGTGGACTATATGTAAACATCTTTCATGTGAAATATCTTATTCAGGTCAGTACTAAATAAACAAGAACATGCATTTTGTATGATCCCTCTTATTTTGCTAAAATAATTACCATCTTGCAGATTCTGACATTGTTTTAAACAGTACAAGCTAGAACAGAAAATGAAGAAATGGTGAAAACATAGAGGAGGATTTTTTTTCATAATCAGCATGTTTATCTTGCAAACAAATGTAATATGGCAAGCATGCTTTATCATGTTAATTCCTGTACTTAAAACAGACGAGAATTAGTCTTAAATAAGCATGAGGCTGAAATATTAATGCCAGACAGAATATTAACCTCATTCCAGTTCCAACTCTAATAACTACACACCTCTGGATGACAGCAGATAGCATTATTACCAAGAACACATCCAGACAAGCACTGTGGATCCCCTAAAATTGCTTTAGTTAATGAAATGCACGTACGAATAATCATCTCTATCATTGCCGCACTTTATACTTACTGAATTCCCCCTGACAGTTTATTCTCTTTCTTCTCTGTTGTGTTCATGCACGCTTTATACAACCAATTGCCAGCTAGAGCAATTAAAAGATCATTATCCTCCATAACTGCAGTTACATTTTTTTGGCTCCCACTTCCTGCTCTCTAACTCTCTAAGACTCTTACAGTCTTTTGCAAGTTCATTGAAGCTCATGCACACTGATCATCTGGGGTTTTTTAATCTAGGCACACAAAAAGGTCAAAATCTTTTAACATTTACTTTACAGGGAATATGTAAAAGTATGAAAATGCAATGCTGGTTATGAACTGCAGGCTGGCAATGTTAAGTTTTTAAAATATAGACTTTCACAAGTAATACTGCAAAGCCCACCTGGCAAGTCCTTAGTTCCACCCACTGATTATGGAATGACAAAAAGAAAAAGACAAACTGAGAAACGGACATTCATAAGCCAAAACTTCTACAGAGGCTGCTAGAGCTAACTAACACTATGTGCAATGATGCATACTGCATATAAAGGGTATAAAGGCATTAGGGACACTACCAGACCTCTAGCTTCAGATGAAGCCTCAAGGTCACCAGCGGATCAAAATATCTTTAGTAATGCTAAAGCAAACACACCGTTTGAGTCATTCACCAAGTGCACACCAAACAAGCGCAGTGTGTGGACCTTTTGAAAATGATAAAGCACAAAATTACAGTCAATTTTCAAACCTTTCAAACATTTGGAAACAAGTGTCTGCTCATTACACGTTGTAGGCAGAATGCCAAATGTACAATACTATTTCTTCATCTGCTGGTCTGGATTTTAAATATTCAACATGCTCAGCAGACTCGCACTCTTCTATATGGAAATATGTACTTGAAGGTTCAAACCAGTAACATACATTTGTCATACGAGTGACCAAGCGTGGGTTTGAGAAATAAGTAACTTGCAAAGTAAAACTGTCGCCTACCTAATATTGGCACAAACAATCTGCTTATCTGCGCCAATTTGCTTTCTCTGCATGACCAGTGTGAAAACTGAAAGGACTAGCTCACCTAAAAATGAAAATTTGCTGACAATTTACTCACACTCAGACCATCTGAGATGTAGATGAGTTTGTTTGTTCATCAAAACAGATTTGTAGACATTTAGCATTGCATCCACAAGTAAACCACACCACTCCAGTTCATCACTTAACATCTTGTAAAGCCAAAATGTTCATTTTTGTAAGAAACAAATACATATTTAAGGCATTTTAACTTCATCCAATGAAAAAGTCCATCTCACATCAAGATTCACTCACATATTTGTTTAAAACTGTTTTGGACTGTTTTAAAGAATATAATAGGTAGAGGACTTAGTCAAAGGCAAAGATTTGAAGTTAAAACACCTTAATGATGGATTTGTTTATTACAAACTTGCAGCTTTTCACTTCCTAAAATGTTAATTGATGGACTGAAGTGGTGTGGATTACTTGTGGATTATTGTGATGCTTTCATCAGCTGTTTGGACTCTCATTCTGACGGCACCCATTCACTACACAGGATTCATTGGTGAGCAAATGATGTAATGCTACATTTCTGATATAGAAACAAACTACATTCCTTCAAGTATGTTATTTCTCAAAGGAAAATTTATGAAAAATTACTTTATCGAAATAAATAATATTTCATTTTTTACTCACCCTTGTGTAATTTCAAATCTGAAAAAAAAAAATGAATAGTTAAAGGAATAGTTCTCCCCAAAATGAAAATTTGCTGAATATTTTACTCACCCTGAGTTTTTTCCTTTAGCATTACATCCCTTGCTTACATTGGATCATCTGCAGTGAATGGGGGCCATCAGAATAAAAAGCCAAACAGCTGATAAAAACTTCACAGTAATTCACAAGTAATCCACACCACTCCAGTCCACCAATTAATGTATTGTGAAGAGAAAAGCTTTGTGTTTTTAAGAAACAAATCCATCATTAAGATGTTTTTAAATTTTAATACAATTCCTCTATTCATAATATTGCTTTCTCCAGTGAAAAAGTCATCTAATCTGAATCAGAAGAGAAATATGATCACAAGCAAAACCCGTCCAAAACAGCTCTAAACAAATATGTGGGTGGATTTTAATGTGAGAGAAAACAGGAGATGATATTTTTCACTGAATGAAGCGTTATTATGGATTATGGATTTTTGTTCAGAAACAATGTTTTAAAGTTAAAACACCTTAATGATGGATTTGTTTCTTACAAAAGGGCAGCTTTTCACTTTATGAGATGATTATTGATGGACTGGACTGATGTTTTCATCAGCTGTTTGGACTCTCACTCAGACGGCACCCATTCACTACACAGAATCCATTAGTAAGCAAATGATGTAATGCTACATTTCTGATATAGAAACAAACTACATTCCTTCAAGTATGTTATTTCTCAAAGGAAAATTTATAAAAATTACTCTATCGTAATAAATTTCATTTTTTACTCACCCTTGTGTAATTTCAAATTTGAAAAAAATGAATAGTTAAAGGAATAGTTCTCCCCAAAATGAAAATTTGCTGAATATTTTACTCACCCTGAGTTTTTTCCTTTAGCATTACATCACTTGCTTACATTGGATCATCTGCAGTGAATGGGGGCCATCAGAATAAAAAGCCAAACAGTTGATAAAAACTTCACAGTAATTCACAAGTAATCCACACCACTCCAGTCCACCAATTAATGTATTGTGAAGAGAAATTCTACGTTTCTGATGAAGAAAAAAAATTACATCTTGGATGGTCTGAGGCAAATTTTAAACTATTCCTTCAAGTATGTTCTTTTCATTATTTTCTCAAAGGAAAAATGATAAAACTTCCTTTCCTCAAAAGAAATAATATTTCATTATTTACACCCTTGTTCAAATCTGAAAAAAGGAAAAGTTCTCCCCTAAATGGAAATTTACTGAATATTTACTCTCCCTCCTTTATCAGATTCTGAGAAAGCATTACATCAGTTGCTCACCATTGGATCATCTGAAGTGAATGGGTGCCGCCAGAACAAGAGGCCAAACAGCTGATAAAAACATCACAATAATCCACAAGTAGTGGTGTGGATTACTTGTAGATTCTTGTAATGTTTTCATCAGCTGTTTGGACTCTCATTCTGATGGCACCCATTCACTACACAGGATCCATTGGTGAGCAAATGATGTAATACTACATTTCTGACAAAGAAATACATCTTGGAAAGTATGAGGCAAATTTTCATTTTTGGGTGAACTATTTCTTCAAGCGTGTTCTTCCTTTGAGAAAATTATAGAAAAATTCCTTGTCTCAAAATAAATAATATTTCATTATTTACTCACCCTTGTAATTTCACATTTGAAAAAAAAGAAAAAAAAAACACAAAAGCAGACATTTTGAAGAATCTTTGTGCAGCTCTTTTCCACTGATAATTTTTTCTTTATTCATGTTCATAATCCCCCAAAAAATGTTTGAAATCATTGAGGACATTCAAAAATCCAGGAAAAAGAATGAGACGCGAGATGTGCTTCGAAAAGATTCTGTGAAAACAGCTTATGTTTTAGTCTGTTGCTCCTCTGTGACTTCAGAAGACTAAAACATACAGTGCAGGAGTTGTATAAACCACCGTTATGGTTCATTTATGATTTTTTTGACAGATGGTCTCTCCATGAAGTGTTGCTGTATGGAAAAGAACTGTTTGAAGATTCTTCAACAATTCCTTTTGTGTTCCACAGAAAAGTGGAAAGTGAGACATGAAAGTGAGTCACCAACAAAAACATTTTCATTTTGAGAATTCATTTAAATGGTCAATTATGAACACAGTTTTCATTTTAAAGCTTGTTTCTACAGGTGTCTTTATTTACTCCAATCAACTAATTCTGTCTTCAATCTAAAACCAAGAAATATATTTAGTATTTTGCTTAAGGCATTTTATCTAAATGCTAAAATATTCATAATTATATAGATAAGATCATTCGATGGCATCAAAAAAGATGTCACGTTCATTTCTATCTCCCTCATCCTCATTAACCTTTGCCTAATGCTTGTATTAATTGTGTCTCGTCTCACAAGATGAATCAGCACACCAGCTGTAAGAATTTCAACCCTGAAAGACAAGTTGAAATGGCATTACCCTTGAAGGCACTCAAAGAAAGCACAACACTTCTCTAATGGCAATAAACCTGTCTGAATGTGAGATTTGGAAGTGTGAATGTTAAGATCCATTTAGTAAAGCAAACACATTAATGTCATTGCAGATTCGAGGTTTAAAGACGTCTACATCATCACCCTTGCAAAGAAAATTCTAATTATTGTTGTCTATTTATTATTATTGTCTATGTTGAGACTAACACCCCGTGCAACAAATTGAGTAAATGGAAGCAATAGTGTTGTGTGCTGCTGAATAAAAATGTGTTCCCTTCAATTTAAACAAGCTTTAGGTGCTTTATCATTTAATATGAAAGAACATGGACTCTTAGAAAGACATAAAATAAACTAATGCACAACAAACCATTAGTACAATTCTCGTTATGGCAGAGAAAACATCACATGCATTTCTGCAACTGTTCTGCCATCATTTAATGCAGAGAAATCAGTGATCTGTAAGGCAGGCCCGGCCCTAACCAATTTGGCGCCCTAGGCAAAATTTCAGGCGCATCGCAGTAAATTCCACTGCTAGTGTACATATACTCATAAGAAGCTTAATAGCTTTGTCTTGGACAATCTTTTATTTAAATAAAGCAATTGCACATTCAAAATACTTAGAACGAATTAAAGAAACAAATAAAAAATAAACAAACTGAACATATGAAACACAATATAAATAGCTTACATAAAGTATTAGATTTAAATATTCCCAAAATAAAAAGTGTAAACAAGTGACATTAACTTATAAATACAGTATAAATACGGCACTGTGCAAAATAAGATATTAAGCACAAAAAAATGCAAGGATTTAAATAAAAATAAAAAAAAATAAAAAGACGATCTTACAAACACCTCTAGTGGTGTTTTTGGTACTGCCTTAATTTAAAAACTACACCATCACCTCAATCTCACAGTAGGCTTTGCTATGCAGTTAAATTAATGTGGGCTTATTCTTTTCTGAAGTCATAATACCAACTAGTTTTAAGAATAGTGGAAGTTACACTTTTTTTTCTTCCTCCATTTCTGGCGCCCTTAGCGTTTGCCTATACTGCCTATGCCACGGGCCGGCCCTGCTGTAAGGGCATAATACCCTTTATACTGCTCAAGATAATAAGAAATTAACAATTTTCCACAGTCCTCAATGCACTTGAGGCACATCCAGCAACATCATATAGCTCATTTTATTGCTGTTATTGTAATAACTGCTGTGTGTGCACAATAATGTCACATCGGGACACACTACAAAGGAAGTCAACTATATAATGAAGGCAGATTGGCACTGAAAGGCTGTGCAAGGTATATTTTTCATGAACAAAGTCAGGGCAGGTTTTCATTTTGTAGAATTCAATTAACCTTTAAGATTATTTACTGCTAGATAAATGATTTTGCACTTTATAGTTGTGTTATTTACATTTTTTGTACATAAATGATCAGTGCTGGGTGGTAACTGACTACATGTAATCTGGATTACAAAATGTACTTTAATTGTACATTTTTATGATTTAATTATCAGCTTTTCATTCAATTCACAAGCTAGTTTGGGAAACCTGTGCGTAATGTGATGTTTAATAATAATAATAATGTGATAAAAGATTTTGCACTTCAAATTTGTGTTATTTGTAATTAGATTTTATTACATTTTAAAATACTCACAAGACTACAGTTACTTTTTATTGATTACATGAACAAATTAATCAGAATCTTTTAATTCTCCCTAATTTTTCTTCTCTAAATTAGCCTACCATTACACATTCAGAAAGTCTTCCAGTTTTGTTGACATTCACACAAATCGTTTTTACTTTGATTGTTATTATTTTAAAATTACTTATTTTAATTTTAATTTTATCATTTTTATGATTTAATTAGCTTTTCTTTAAATTCACAAGCTAGTGTTTTTTGTATTTTTATATCAATATATAGTACAAATAAATCAATGTGATAAATCAGTTAGGTCAAAAAGTAATCCAAAAGTAGTCAGATTATAAAATGTGTAATGCAATGGATTTTTCTTTCATGCCAAAAACCATTAGAATATTAAGTAAAGATCATGTTTCATGAAGATATTTTGTAAATTTCCTAGCGTAAATATATATATTTTTGATTAGTAATATGCATTGCTAAGAACTTCATTTGGACAACATTAAAGGCAATTTTCTTAATATTTCATTTTTTTGGCACCCTTTTTTGTATCTCAGCCAAATATTGTCCTATCCTAACAAACTTATCCTGAAAAGCTTATTTATTCAGCTTTCAGATGACGTCTCAATTTAAAAAAAAAAAAGTACCCTTATGACTGGCTTTGTGGTCCAGGGTCACAATTTCTGTCATGTAATTTGGAATCAGTAACAGACTACAATTTGTAGGTAACCTACACAGCCCTGTAAAATATACTATATGTGACCCTGGACCACAAAACCAGTCTTAAGTAGCACAGGTATATTTGTAGCAATAACCAACAATACATTGTATGCATCAAAATGATCATTCTTTCTTTGATGCCAAAAATCAATGGGATATTAGTTAAAGATCATGTTTCATGAAGATATTTTGCAAATTTCCTAGCATAAATATATCAAAACTTAATTAGTAATATGCATTGCTAAGTACTTCATTTGAACAACTTTTTCTCAATATCTTGATTTTTTTTGCACCCTCAGAATCCAGATTTTTAAATAGTTGTATCTCGGCCAAATATTGTCTTATCCTAACAAACCTATCCTGGAAAGTTTATTTATTCAGCTTTCAGATGATGTATAAATCTCAATAAATAAAAAAAATGACCCTTATGATTGGTTTTGTGGTACACTGTATGTGTCAAAATAAACTTTTTTTTCTTTTATGCCAAAAATCAGTGGGATATTAAGTAAAGATCATGTTCCATGAAGATACTTTGTAAATGTCCTAGCGTAAATATATCAAAACTTAATTTTTGATTAATAATATGCATTTCAAGAACTTCATTTGGACAACTTTAAATGCGATTTTCTCAATATTTAGACTTTTTTTTTTTTGCACCCTCAGAATCCAGAATCCATTTTCTAATACTTCTATCTCAGCCAAATATTGTCCTATCCTAACAAGCCTATCCTGGAAAGATAATTTATTCAGCTTTCAGATGATGTATACATCTCAATAAAAAAAAAAAAAAACCTTTATGTCTGGTTTTGTGGTACACTGTATGCGTCAAAATTATATTTTTTTCTTTTATACCAAAAATCAATGGGATATTAAGTAAAGATCATGTTCCATGAAGATATTTTGTATATTTACTAATATAAAATTAGTGATATGCATTGCTATGTACTTGCAATATTTATATATATATATATACTGTATATATATATATATATATATATATATATACTGTATATATATATATATATATACTGTATATATATATATATATATTTTTTTTTTTTTGCACTCTCAGAATGCAGATTTTTAAATATTTTTTTCCTAGGCCAAATATTGTCCTATCCTATCAATAGGATTTAACAGTACGACTTTACTTGATACAAAGCATTTAATGCTGGTTTTAAAAAGAATTTTGATGGCAAAGCCCAGAAGGTGTTATAAATATTGAGGGCTGGTAGTTTGGTGGGATGAGCGAGTTTTCATATGTATTTATATACACATGTAGGCTATAATGGTCAAGGATTGTTTCCTCAGGCAGTGAGCTTCATCCCACCTGCTTGGCTGTTTCTAGTCGTGCGTTTTATAAAAAGACGCTGAAACACAATCTAAAAAAGTCGACAGTGAACAAACCGTGATGTTTAAAAACACAACAGCGTATCTAGTTACTGTACAAACTATTACACACATGTGCAAGTCCGACTAAGCTTAAATATCATGATGGGTTTTCATCTACAAGATACAAATGCCATGACAAGAATTAAAATCTACCGGCTAAAGTACCAGGTAGTCTAAATTGTCCAACTATAACACCACGAATAAGTCTTTGTGCAGCTGGAAAAAAAAAAAAAAAAAAAAACTCTCATTCAAAGAACGGCAAAAGTACAAACATGACCGTCGGCTTGTCAAACTTACATGCGAGACCAGTGCATGCATGAGGAAACGTGAAGGTGCGCGCGCACGCGAGAATAATCATGCACCTTTGGTCCTACCACTCGATGAACTTGACGTGTCCACTCGGGCTGAGATGCTGTCGAGTTTCTTCTCCATTGTAAGAGCAGTGTTTGTTTGCAGTTACCTCTCCGTATGTCGCGCACTTATGGGGGCAGATTGAGACTGTTGCGCTTCAGCGTTCAGCAACTTCAGCTGATGCCGCCTGATGCAGTCGTGGATGCGCGTCACCGCTCAGGCGCGCCCTCGCTGTCCGTGTTGATTTCAAATGGGCCGTCAACTTTATGAAAGTTTTTATTATCCCATAAATGTAGTAAAATAATATTAAAATGGTAACACTTTACAATAAGGTGCCACTTGTTGACATATTTACATGAACGAACAATGAACAATACATTTATCACACTATTTATTAATCTTTGTTATTATAAAATGCAGTCGTTTATTGTTTGTTCATGTTAGTTCACAGTGCAATGACTAATGTTAACAAACACAGCTTGTGATTTTAATAATGCATTAGTAAATGCTGAAATTAACATTAACTAAGATTAATAAATGCTATAGAAGTATTGTTCATTCTTAGTTCATGTTAACTAAAGTAGGTTACTAATGTTAACTAATAAACCTTATCGTAAATTGTTACCATTAACATTAATCAGTAATTTAAATATTTTATAATATAATATCGATATACATGTAAATACTATATTATTTAATATATTTAATTTGCTATTAAATAAATTATATGAAATGTTTTATATATTATAAAATATAAATAATATTTATATTATTATTAATGTTATTTAATATATTATATTATTATATATTATATAATATATTCTAAAATACATATAAAATAAAATAATGAAATAATATAATTTATTATATTTCATATATTTAATATTTATATATTTATGTTATAATATACATACAAATAAAATAAATTGAATAGAAAAAAGTATTTGATATATATATATATATATATATATATATATATATATATATATATATATATATATATATATATTTATTATACTATTAAATATTATGTTAATTTTAAAATTTTATTAAATATTTTAGATATTATGTGATTACGTTTAAATATTATATAATATATTATACATTTACAGATAAATAAAATCATATAATAGAATTTACATTAAAATATTATATTAAATGTTTTATATATTATACAATATAAATAATGTTTATATTATTATTATGTATTATATAATATAATATACATATGAATAATATAATATAATTTATTATATTTCATATATGTAATACTTTTTTATAATATACATACAAATAAAATAAATAGAACAGAAAATAATTCATTTTATATACTATTAAATATTATGTTACTATTAAGATTATATTAAATATTTTACATATTCTGAATTATAAATAAAAATATTACATTTCACCATTATATATTAAACATTTACAGATAAATAAAATCATATAATATAATTTACATTAATATAAAATTAAATATATCACACATTTAATTATAATATACATACAGTATAAATAAAATAGTAATATAATATAAAATAATTGCAATTTTTATTTGAACTCTTAAGCAAATCTTTAATGTATTTAATAATTATTTGTTTGTAATATAATTTTTATTATTTGATATATTTAATATATTGCAAATGAATATATTGGTTAAATGCAGTTGTGCCCAAAAGTATTTGAACTCTTAAGCAACTCTTAAAAAATAGACTGAATTAATATTACTGCATTAAAACTAGTCTTTCCTGGGAAAATTTAGGAAATGGAATTTGCTCAAATTTACTGATGAATCATTCTGCTTTACACAAATTTTCATCTAACTCCTGTGGTGTTTCTGCACAGACACCTGCATAAACTTGAAGGGGACTGATTTCACACATTTAGTAAAATCACCTTTGGACCAGTTCATTAAAAGTGAGTTCAAAAATAGAAAGCATCACTGTTTGAATTTTTTTTTTTTAATGCAATGAAATTCATACCATGGGTTTGAAGTATCCAAATATGGTTTGGGTTCCAACAGTAACTTTTACACTGCACTAGATTTTGGATCTGATGTGCGTCTATAGCATGATTGTACCACAATATCCTCTCAGTTTGCGACTTTATACTGAAGAACTGCCAGTACTGAGTACACACTGCCACGCTTGAGCTTGATATATGGTTTCTTGGAGAATGGAAAAGAGTATATAAAAAGACAGCTCAGAATTCAGCAGATGGGATCTGACATATCTGACAGCTTTTCGACTGACAATGCCAGGCGTTTACACAAGCTCTGAAATGTATTTTCACTAATTTACCAGTGCTCAAGATGTTGTGGTGTATTACTGATCTAACAATATTTATCTATAAGAAATATTGCATCAAAAGCAGAACAAACGGTTTAATATCGTCATTATCTGTTGAAAACATAATTAACATTATAAATTAAGCATTAGCAATCAACGTTCACTACCCAAGCTGTGATAATGAAATGCTGGTGAAAGGAAATGAAAAGCTGGTGAAGATGTAGGAGGGTAAAACTCCCCGCAGGAGAAATTAAGCATCCACTAGGCAAACTTTATGTCTTTCAGACAAGAGGATAAAGAAGGATTTGGCTCCATTTGCTCAATGCAGTAATTCACTGACTCCATCCCACATTTGACTGTATACTGTATAGTGGGCGCATACAGAGATTGTAGCCTGGAGACTAAGAAGATAATGTCTGAGCTATCAAGTGTGATGAGTTTATGTAACACAGACGTCCACGTTTGTGTCCATGAGGATTGAGGCATATAAACAGAATATGCTGTTAATGTAGACGTGACATTGAGGAAAACACACAACAACGAGGTGCAAGGTGATGCAAACAGCAGATCTGGAATCTTTCAATTAGAATAAGATGTCGTTTCACTCAAATGCGCTCATTTAGTATTTCTGTTGTCCTCCAACACTGGATGTCCTGCAGCTTTGACAAGAATTGGATGCAATTCAGCTACAGATAATTAGCACTGAAAACAACAACAAAAATAAAAATCAAATAACTGACCTGGCAACAGATTGCAACAAATATAATATAAAAGCGACTGTATGTAGCTTTGTGCATTTTTGTGACTTTGAAGCCCCCTACAGTTAAGTGAGTAGAATTCACTGTCATTAATTTATCCTACAGCGGAATTTCGTACTCCTTCAACAAACTTACATAACATATGTCTAGTCAACTTTCACCTCAAAATTATGACTTTTGTGAGATATAAACTCATAGTTATTTTTTTCTAACAATTTCAAGTTTAATTCATTAACGTCGGAAATAAACAACTTAGATTGCAAGGTTAACCCTGCTGAAAAAAAAAAAAAACAGCTAAAACCAGCCTAGGCTGATTGGCTGGTTTTAGCTGGTCATAGCTGGCCAGCAGGCTGGTTTTAGAGGGGTTTTGGCCACTTTCACAGCCTGGCCAGGCTGGGAGACCACCAGCTAAAACCAGCTACTTCCAGCTTAAACCAGTCAAGACCAGCCAACCATTCAGCAGGGAATGTACTACTAAATACATTGTTCAATTTATGCTGTCTAAACCACAGAAGAATGTGTGGAAGCTGCTAAATCATATAGAGAAGGACTTAGTAAGCAGAAGAGGACATATTCAATAACAATATTTTGACAAACTAAAGTGGTAAAGACACGCACAAGCAGTATTAATTAAGATATTAGTCTAAAATTTCGCCTACTTGACCAGAAATTATAAGAACAAACACAAATGTCAAGATTCTTATCCTGGAAATCCTGGTTCAGTTTAGCCAATCACAAACGCCTTTTGTTCCTCAGACAGTTTCTTGCACTCTTCTCCGTGATTTGTTCTAACTTTTAGCAGTCTACAGTAGTCAACATTTAAAGTGGATCAAACAAAGTTAATCAAAGTTGTCCTAAGACAAGAACAGGAATCGTCTTGATATAGGACAACTTTGATGAAACGTTTTGATCCACTTCAAATGTTGACTGCACTGTAAAAAGTTTTCACAAGATTCAACTTGAAAACCTAAGTTCAGCAGCTGCCTTAAGTTTTTAAGTTTAATCAGCTTAAAACTACAAGTCATTTTAACTTATTACAATAAAAATGAGTTGATATAACTTGTGAGTTTAAATGACTTAAGTTGATTTAACTTAAAATCTTAAGGCAGCTGCTAAACTTCAGTTTTTAAGTTGAAACTGGTGAAAACTTTTTACAGCGTGTGTATCACTCCAAATGTTTTCCCCGGTCCGACCAATTAGTACAGACCAAGACATGACAATAACTGATTATTTTCAGCAGCAATAATCAGCAAAATATGGGAGTTTTGTTCAATTCAGAGGCATTATGTACATTCAGTGCCACTAATTATATGGCCGATTAATGCCACATTGTGAAAACACTCCTTTATGATTTCTGAGTTTACATCTTACATTTATTCAAATTGTAATTTTTTGTGGGTGGGTTAATTTTGACGCAGGAAAAAAATAATAAAGGTAATTTATCCTTTTATTTCACAATTCTGACTTTTTAACTTGCAATTGCAAGTTTATATCTCACAATTTTGAGATTGCATCTTGCAATTCTGCGTTTAAATCTGCAGTACACATGCATTTGTTTCTGCTGTAAAACAAACTGCACTTTTTGCAGAATTTCGTACTCGCTCAACAAACGTATATATTCCATCTACAGTCGTGGCCAAAAGTTTTGAGAATTACATAAATATTGGAAACTGGAAAAGTTGCTGCTTAAGTTTTTATAATAGCAATTTGCATATACTCCAGAATGTTATGAAGAGTGATCAGATGAATTGCATAGTCCTTCTTTGCCATGAAAATTTACTTAATCCAGAAAAAAACTTTCCACTGCATTTCATTGCTGTCATTAAAGGACCTGCTGAGATCATTTCAGTAATGGTCTTGTTAACTCAGGTGAGAATGTTGACGAGCACAAGGCTGGAGATCATTATGTCAGGCTGATTGGGTTAGAATGGCAGACTTGACATGTTAAAAGGAGGGTGATGCTTGAAATCATTGTTCTTCCATTGTTAACCATGGTGACCTGCAAAGAAACACGTGCAGCCATCATTGCGTTGCATAAAAATGGCTTCACGGGCAAGGATATTGTGGATACTAAGATTGCACCTAAATCCACAATTTATAGTATCATCAAGAACTTCAAGGAAAGAGGTTCAATTCTTGTTAAGAAGGCTTCAGGGCATCCAAGAAAGTCCAGCAAGCGCCAGGATGGTCTCCTAAAGAGGATTCAGCTGCGGGATCGGAGTGCCACCAGTGCAGAGCTTGCTCAGGAATGGCAGCAGGCAGGTGTGAGTGCATCTGCACAGTGAGGCCAAGACTTTTGGAAGATGGCCTGGTGTCAAGAAGGGCAGCAAAGAAGCCACTTCTCTCCAAAAAAAACATCAGAGACAGATTGATCTTCTGCAAAAAGTATGGCGAATGGACTGCTGAGGACTGGGGCAAAGTCATATTCTCCGAAGAAGCCTCTTTCCGATTGTTTGGGGCATCTGGAAAAAGGCTTGTCCGGAGAAGAAAAGGTGAACGCTACCATCAGTCCTGTGTCATGCCAACAGTAAAGCATCCTGAGACCATTCATGTGTGGGGTTGCTTCTCATCCAAGGGAGTGGGCTCACTCACAATTTTGCCCAAAAACACAGCCATGAATAAAGAATGGTACCAAAACACCCTCCAACAGCAACTTCTTCCAACAATCCAACAACAGTTTGGTGAAGAACAATGCATTTTCCAGCACAATGGAGCACCATAAGGCAAAAGTGATAACTAAGTGGCTCGGGGACCAAAACGTTGAAATTTTGGGTCCATGAACTGGAAACTTCCCAGATCTTAATCCCATTGAGAACTTGTGGTCAATCCTCAAGAGGCGGGTGGACAAACAAAAACCCACTAATTCTGACAAACTCCAAGAAGTGATTATGAAAGAATGGGTTGCTATAAGTCAGGATCTGGCCCAGAAGTTGATTGAGAGCATGCCCAGTCGAATTGCAGAGGTCCTGAAAAAGAAGGGCCAACACTGCAAATACTGACTCTTTGCATAAATGTCATGTAATTGTCGATAAAAGCCTTTGAAACGTAATTATATTTCAGTACATCACAGAAACAACTGAAACAAAGATCTAAAAGCAGTTTAGCAGCAAACTTTGTGAAAACTAATATTTGTGTCATTCTCAAAACTTTTGGCCACGACTGTAGTATTGAAGATATTTGGTAAGGGTAATTGCAACTTTTTACCTCACAATGCTAACTTCTGTGAGATATAAACTCAGAACTGTGAGACTAACACATAATTATTTGTTAATAGTAATTCCAAGTGCAATTCTCACAACAGAAGGTGTGTACTTGTCAAAATTTGGTCAGTTACCTGGATGTGTGGCCATATTAATGATCCTCAGACGTAAACAACAGCTTGGATTGCACGGTTAATGTTCTACTGAATACGTTGTACTGCTAATTTATGCTGTCTAATCCATGAAAAAAAAAACATGTAGAAGCTGTTAAATCATATAGAAAAGGACTTAGTAAGGGCTCAATATTTTGACAAACTAAAGTTAAAAGCTGCATATATATAGAAAATGAAGGGCTGGGGAGGATGGGAAAGAAAAAACTCCATCATTAAGACGCTTTTAACTTCTGGCTAAATATGAGTTCCCTATCCATAATATTGCTTACCTCAGCAAAAACTATTGCTCTCAAACTAACTTAATGTAGGTTTGAGTCTGGCTTGGCTGTAATGTGTTTGATCCCATTCGGCCTCTCAGCCTAATCATCTCCTTTCATTCCTCACTGTCTGTCAATAAAGTAGCAAAAGCCACTGAAAAAAACACACAAGCTATTCACTTTTGTTTTCATGTCAGTGGTTGACTGATTAATTATGACACTCATTTCAAAAATAATAGGAGGCTGACAGGGAAACATATCACTTACTTTGTAAACATATCTCCCAGTGCAAAACTAATCCAACCTTTGCCGAAATAGCCATCTGTGCAGTTGGACCCCAAACCATAAAGAGTCTCTGGCCTGCTGTAATGTCTTCTGTCAAACTTGATGGATCTGAAATCTGAGACATAAAGTTCGACTTTCCCTTCTGCTCTTGTTTGTTTATTTCCCAAGACATATTTAAAAGGTTGCAGTGTTTTGTCTTTGAGCACAATATAGCTGGAGAGCAGTGTCATGTTCCAGTCTGACAGCTGCTGTCTGATCAGCTTTTGCTTACTAATATTAATATATATATATATATATATATATATATATATATATATATATATATATGACACTAGATGACAACACATCTCTCTCTCTGACCCCAGGCTTTATGTTACAGGGATAGTACTCAATGGTCCTTGGTGATTTTCAAAATGTAAGTTAATGACTACCATCACTTTGAGAGTCAAAAAAGCATAAACAGGCAACACAAAAATAATACCAGTGGCTCCTGATGATATATTGAGGTCTTATGAAGCAAAAATGATCAGTCTGTGCAAGAAACTGAACATGTTAATTATTAGTTAAACAATAAAGTAAACACAAACAACCGTTTGTTCTATTAACAATATAATCAATGTGGGTCTCATTCTAAAGATCAAGTGAATCAACATTATCAAAAGGTAAACCATTGTCAAAAGTAATATTCAAATCAAAATAAAAAAATTACAATGTTGTGTACTAACCATCATACAACAAGACTTCATCCTACTCAAAATAAGCATATTGTTATAAAACCTTTTTTTTTTATAGATTGTAAAGAATTCTGAATTTGAAACAAATCAGAATTAGTGATGCAAATAACAGTGTCATCGGCATAAAGACAGAAGAGTTTAGCCATATTTGAGGTAAATCGTTAATAAAAAATAGCAAAAAGTAGTGGTCCATAATAGAACCCTTAAGGAACAACTTTTTCAACAATTACATAACCAGAGCTTCATTGAGGTCTTATAAAGCAAAAACGGTCAGTCTGTGCAAGAAACTAAACATATTATCAATTACTAATTAAACGATAAAGTAAACACAAACAACCATATGGTCCATTAACAACATAATCAAAAGGCTAATAATTAAAAGTAAGCTCAGGTTTGATCTAAATAATTTCCTTTCCTTTTCCTTTCCTGCCTTTCCTTTCTTTTAAATGAATCAACATTAAGAGGAAAACCATCATCAAAAATAATATTCAAATCAAAAGAAAAAAACAACAACAACATTGCTTACTAACCATCATGCAGCAACACTTCTTATTTCATATAAGCATATAAGCATTCGATAAAATTGTAAGGAATTCTGAATTAAAAAAAAAAAAATCTGAATTAGTGTTGTAAATAACTGTTATCGGCATAAAGATAGAGAACAGTTTAGATGTATTTGATGTAAATTGTTAATAAAAATTTGAAAAATGTAGTGGTCCCAAGATAGAACCTTGGGGAACACTTTTTTCAACAATTACATAATCAGAGTTATATTGAGGTCTTATGAAGCGAAAACAATTGGTCTGTGCAAGAAACTAAACATATTAATTATACAATAAGGTAAACACAAACAATCATGTTCTATTAATAATGAAATCAATGTAGGGTTTAAAAGTAAGCTTAGGTTCAATCCAAAGACTGAGATATTTAAATAAATCAACATTATTAAGAGGTAAACCATTGTGAAAAGTAATATTCAAATCAAAAGAAAAAAAAAACGACAACATCGTGTACTAACCAACAAGACTTCTTATTTAATGTAAGCATATTGTTACAAAACCATTTTTGAAATAAGTTCAGATCAAATTGTAAGGAATTCTGAATTTGAAACAAATCAGAATTATTGCTGTAAATAACTGTATCATTGGCTTAAAGATGTACAGAATAACTTGGGTGTATTTAAGGTAAATTATTATTAAAAATAGAAAAATGTTGTGGTCCCAGGATAGAACCTTGAGGAACACCATTTTCCATAATTACATAATCAGAGTTATATTGAGGCCTTAATATGCGAAATGATTGATCTGTGCAAGAAACTGAACATATTATTAATTATTAATAAAACTATAAAGTAAACACAAACAACCATATGTTCCATTAACAACATAATCAAGCTCAGGCTCAATCCAAAAACCAATATATTTAAATGAATCAACATTATTAAGGGGTAAACCATCATCAAAAGAAACATTCAAATTAAAAGGCAAAAAAAAAAAAGACAACGTTGTGTACTAACCATCATACAACAAGACGTCTTGTTTAATATAAGCATATTGGTACAAAACCATGTTTTAATCAAGTCAAAATCAGATTGTAAAGAATTCTGAATTAAAAAAATAGTCGTATAAATAAAAAGTGTCATTGGCATAAAGACGTAGGCTACAGTAAAAGGCATATTTTAAAGTAAATCGTTAATAAAAATAGAAAAAAGTAGTGGTCCCAGGATAGAACTTTGGGGAACACCTTTTTCAAAAATTACATAATCAGACTGAAAACCCTGGAAAACAGCATACTGACCTGTGTAAACCAATAGAACACAGTGTATCAAGAAGAAGGAAATGATCGACCATATGAAAAGACATTGCACACAACAAATGATCAAATGTATAATGAGTTCCAGCATCAGTTACATTATATTATGCGCTTGCTTTAAACAGGTGGTGACCTAATTCCAGATCTGTACACCTGTGTTCACAATCCCATCCCATCATGCATTTTGGGAGCAAGACCTCCATAATAATGGTGTCAGGTTCCCAGAATTATTGTCTTTGACCCCTGGCCCGTATTGTGGCGAGTTGTTGTGTTTTGCCGAATGAGAGAACATGGCGTAATTTATCCTCATCATTTATTAATTCCATATCCATTAATTTCCCATATCAGATCTACGATCCTTATCCACGATCTGCCTCCATATCGGCATCTTTCTTCTGCAAGTCTCAAATCATCACGGTGCATTAAAGAATTACAACAGCAAGTACAAATGGGTCTGCTTGTCATCAGAAGCTCTTAAAGAGCATCGTATTATCACAGCAAATATGACTCGAGCACAGTATTCATGTGCATTAAGGAGGAGGAGGGTTTCATATATGATATCTGATTACATGTCTGATGTCTACTGACATCTCGCCTAATTAGTCAGCTGTAGGTAACTGTACGTTCAATCCTACACTTTAGTCAGGCTAATGCTATCAAGCACAGATGGGAAAGCATGGAAGATATCAATCTTTATCTTTGAGGCCAGCCTTAAACACACTGCCAGATGCTTCTAAAACACATTTGCCAAAAATCTAAATATGCCAGTAATTCAATGCTACTCTGACATATTGCATATCAGAGAATCTGGTGAGTTATATATATATATATTTACATACACCTTGCAGTATCAGCAAAATATTATTATTTTACCAAAATAAGAGAGATCACACAAAATGCATGTTATTTATTATTTAGTACTGACCTGAATAAGATATTTTACATAAAAAACATTTACATATAGTCCAAGAGAAAATAATACTTGAATTTCTAAAGGTTTACATAGGCTTGATTCCTAAAACTGTGTTCTTAGCAGATTGATCCACAGCTTTTTTGTTTGTTTGTTTAGTGATAGTTGTTCATGAGTCCCTTGTTTGTCCTGAACAGTTAAACTGCCCGCTGTTCTGAAGGAAAAATCCTTCAGGCCCTACAAATTATTTGGTTTTTCAGCATTTTTGTGAATTTGAACCCTTTCCAACAATGACTGTATGATTTTGAGATCCATTTTTTTCACACCGAGGACAACTGAGGGACTCATATGCAACTATTACAGAAGGTTCAAACGTTAACTGATGCTCCAGTGAAAACTTTTGAACAGAATGAAGATGTGTACATTTTTCTTATTTTGCTTAAATACCATATATTTGTTCATTTAGTACTGCCCTTCAGAAGCTACAGAAGATACTTCCATGTCTCCCAGAAGGCAAAATAATTTAAGTTTATTTCAAAAAGTTTTCAGGCTTTTAATGTGTGTTTTATTTTTCTGTAACTTCTGTAATAGTTGTATATGAGTCCCTCAGTTGTCCTCAGTGTGAAAAGATGGTTCTCAAAATCATACAGTCATTGTTGGAAAGGGTTCAAATGCACAAAAATGCAGAATAACCAAAGAATTTGTGGAACCTGAAGGATTTTCTGAAGAACAGCAGGAAGTTTAACTATATATAAGGGATAATTATAAAGTTCATTTATTCTAAATTGTTATTTCATAACAATACAAGTCTTTACAATCAATTTTCATCAGTTTAACTTTGTATTTCTTATAAAAAATCAAATAAATAAATAAATAAATAAGCAGCACAACTGTTTTCAACATTGATAAATATTATATATGATTTCTGAATGATCATGTGACACTGAAGACTGTAGAAATGACGCTGAAAATGCAGCTTTACATCACAGGAATAAATTATATTTTAAAGTATATTAAAATAGAAAAAAAGTTATTTTAAAGTGTAATAATATTTCACATTATTGCAATTTTTACTGTATTTATGATTAAATAAATTCAGCCTTGGTGAGCATAATTGACTTAAAAAAAACAGTTTTTTTCTACAACATTTAATCTTGTCCTCAAACTTTTTATATAAATTGAATCTTATTGTCAGAATATCAAGACTTAAAGCACTGATCTCTACTCAAAGTAGTTTAAAGGGCATATGGGACAGTAGAAAAAGACTAAAATCTTGGTTGACATAGGTAGTTTTGTTGGATCATAAGTGCTCCATACATAATTCAAAGCCTTTTCTCATTGTCACATTCAGGAGGGTCTGGCAATACATCTCTGTCTGTGAGAAATATGCTTTTAATATATCATTAGTGGGCTGAAAATGAAGAACATCTTGTCTCTTGTTCATCGTTAGGTCAGATACAGCAGGTGACGTTAATGGATAAGTTCAATAATTTTTGAATGAATTGTTTCTGCGTGACCTTCACAAAGGAATTGGAGTTGATGGGCTTTAGCTAAAATGCACACTTTATACCATCTTTCAGGATTGCTGTCCATTGGTGGCATTACTGGGGAAGTGGATTTCTGGGACATGAAGTAGGCATGTCACCCATGAATCCATCTGGACAAACTCACTGGACATCAAGGGAGATTCAACAACTCCATATGGTAAAACAAGGTCAGTGGAACAAACACTCATGAACTGACCAACAAGAATCTGTTTCATATACTGTTCTGTGCAGTAATTTTTTTCACATTTTGTTTTGGTGCAGCATTGTTAAACTGCTTTAAATTAGTTTCCCCCCACATCAATTTACACTCCATACTCCATAATAATGACAAAGCAAAAACCAGATTTGCAAATTTTACAAATTTATTAAAAATAAAACACTGAAATAAGTACATTGCATAAGTATTCATACGCTTAACTCAGTACATAGTTGAACCTTTACAGCCTCAAGTCTTTTTGGGTATGATGTGACAAGCTTTGGACATCTGCATTTGAGAATTATCTGCCATTCTTTGCCTCACCTTTTCACCTCTCAAGCTCTGTCAGCTTGGATGGGGGCTAGCAGACATTTTCTAGAGTCCTAGTTGTTCCAATCGTCTTCCATTATGGAAAATGGAGGCTACATGCTTCTGTGAACCTTCAATGCAGCAGATTTTTTTCTGAAGTCTTCCCCAGATCATTGCCTTAACGCAAGTCACTGAGCTCTACAGGCAGTTACCTTGACCTCAGGACTTGGTTTTTGCTCTGATATGCATTTTCAGCTGTTAGACGTTTTCTGAGAGGTGTGTGCCTTTCTAAATCAGACTCATTCAAATGAATTTGCCACAATTTAACTCCACTCAAAGTGTAGTAACATCTAGAAGCAATACGAATGCTCCTGAGCTAAATTTGGAGTGTCCCAGAAAAGGGTATGAATACTTATGCAATGGGTTCTTTTCAGTTTTTTATTTCTAATAAATTTGCAAAGTTGTTACAAACCTGTTTTGTGCTTTGTCATTATGGTGTATGAGATGTAGAATGATGTGGAAAAAAATAAATAATTTAAAGCCGTTTAACATAATGCTGCAACAAAACGTGAAAAAATGAAGGGGTATGAATACTTTTGCAAGGCACTGTAAATTAGGTTTAAAAAACAGCATCATATCACTGAACCACAATTATTAATCATCAAAATCTTAATTGGATGACATTCATATTTAAGTCTCAGGCAGGCACTCTCTCATCACAAGAAGAGAAACAGCTCTGTGCAAAAATCCGTCTGCGCATTATGAAAGCAATAATCTCAATTTTCTTCAACGTCTCGAGCAATATTGATACGCAGCCTAATTTAACAAAGAGAAACCCCTGCGGACTTCATTAGTCCCACTAAACTCACAAAGTATTGGTGGTTAAAGGAACACGCTAAAAGTTGCATTCTGATCCACTATTTTTAGCTACATGTGTGCGCGCGCGAGTAAAGCATTATTCTATTTTCTTTCACTCCATCCTGTATTACCTTGCCGGGAAGAGCTCGACAGACTTGTGGCAAGTTAGACAAGAAGGGGGTAGGAAAGGTGAGGCTGCACTACAGCAATTATATTCCCGTCAGCGCTAATGATGACAGGCAGCCCGACCTGAGAGTCAGCCATCAATCACTGCGTGGGCATCCAACTCTGGAGGCAGCGGCCTACAATTTCCTGCCCATCGAACTGGTTCCAGCAAAGTGCTGAAAAAACACAGGTAGATATCAAGACCCGCACCTCAATTAGAGACTCCATGAAACAGACGCAATGGCACAATGTGATCCCAATTACTCCAAACCCACAAGACCTAGAGGAAACCCTCAGATGAACTCACCTCTGAACTGAAGATGAGACGAAGTCTGCGTAAAGAGATTTTTTATTTGACGGCCACTGTTGCGAGAAACTGTATACTCAAAGGGCAGCATATCATGCATCTTTACATGCAAAATCAGAGTAAAATATAAAATGGGTTTAAACAGGGTGGCCGCGGATCCTTAAAAAGTCTTAAATTCCGTTGTCCTAAAATAAGGCCTTTAAATGTCTTAATTTGTCTGAAATCTAAATCCAAGGGTCTTAAATTTTTTACACTTTGAAAAGGAAAAGTTTATCGTTTTGAGGAGAATCTCCTGCGCAGGTTCTAAATCTGTTCTGTTGCTAGACACGCGCTTGCTTGACAACGCCTCCGTGTTGCCAGATTTAGCGGGTTTCCGCCCAACTACACGCATTTGAATCGCAGATTAGCTGTTAAATTTAACCATCATAGAGTAAAAGTTTATAATTAGCACATGTTTTTACGTTGCCGCACACAACTGGCGCGAGCACGCGCAGAGAGAGAGAGAGGAGAGAGAAGCGCGCGGCGCGATTCACACAGATTGATTCCTCTTTAACTGCTATTTGAACGGAAACGTACATACCAAGTCATGTCTTAATACCCGTTTTGGTATTCTGTTTAACAGTCGTTTATGTCTTCAGTGAACCGAAACAGCTGAGAAAGAGATGCGTGCCAGTAGTCGGTACGTGCATTATGCCTTAAAGAGACAGCGTCCCATAAATACCTGCAGTGAGAAACACTAGTTATTTTACAATTAATTATTAAATTTCCCCTCCTGAATACTAGTGTTATTGATTTTATTACTAACTTTATGTTGTATTCATTTACACTTGTCATTTGTGTAATTGTTCTTGTTTTGTTACTGAACTTTAGTTCAGCTAGTAGTTTTTGCTGTGGATGAGAAGTAGCCTACCTAAAGTAAGCATTCAGTAATTAGGAAAAAACTAACTTTTTTTTTTTTTTTTTTTTGCTGATCCGAAAAATGATCCGATCCATGACTCAAAATCCGTGTTTGTTACACTGTTACATTGGCTTCAAAGTGTGTGAGAGCCTTGACTTTGTCATGGAATAGAAAATAATTTCTTCTTCTGGAATAGTGTTTTCTGTTGAATATTCCCAAGAATAATCAGTTAAATAAAATAATAATTTAAAATATCTTCATAGTTTTGTGCTAGACTTTTGCGGGACTTTCAATTTGGTCTTAAATTTTGCTTGAAAATGGTATTAAAAAGTCTTAAAATTAACTTGGTCAAACCTGTAGACACCCTGTTTAAAGGATGCAAAAATAGTCCATTTGTGCTACTTATTGAAGGTATTTTTTCAAATTTTGAACATAAAAGCACATTCTTTCAGGAACTCTTTTTTTACAAAGAGTACCATTTGGATCAAAATCATAAAAAAGCTCCCAATTACTCGAAAACCAAAAGGTCAAATGTGGGGGTTTGAACTCATCTTTTATACTCAACTGAATATGATCATCATCTTTACTATGTGAAAACACATACTCAGCACATGCATCTTCACACAAAATGTTACAATAAAATACAAAATGTGCTTAAAGGACAAAAATAGTGGGAAATTATATATATATATATATATATATATATATATATATATATATATATAATGATGAAGAGCCTGATTAGCTTGTTCAGGTGTGTTCATGTGTATTTGATCAGGGTTGGAGCTAAACTCTGCAGGAAAATGGACCTTGAGGGCCAGAGTTGAGAACTCCTGTTAGAATAAAATACTAAATGGGAAAATATATGTTTATGCAGGTAGTTTCTCAATTTTTTTTACAAACATTAAAATGCAAATTCTTTCAGGAACTATTCTTACAAACTGTACCAATTGGATCAAAATCGTTAAATAAGCTCCCATTTACTCCAAACCACAAGGCCTAGAGAAAACTCTCAGATGAACTCACCTTTAAACTCACTCAGATGTGATGAAGTGGGCTGCATAAAGATATTTTTTATTATATGTGACCCAGGACCACAAAACCAGTCATAAGGTTAAATTTGACAAAACTGAGATTTATACATCATATGAAAGCTCAATAAATAAGCTTTCTATTGACGTATGGTTTGTTAGGATAGGACAATATTTGGCTGAGATACATCTATTTGAAATCAGAAATCTGAGGATGCAAAAAAATCAAAAAGACTGAGAAAATCACCTTTAAAGTTGTCCAAATTAGGTTCTTAACAATGCATATTACAAATCAAAAATTACATTTTGATATGTTTACAGTAGGAATTTTACAAAAAATCTTCATGGAACATGAACTTTACTTAATTTCTTAATGATTTTTGGCATAAAAGAAAAATCAAAAATTTTGACCCATACAATGTATTTTTGGCTATTGCTACAAATATACCCCAGCGACTTAAGACTGGTTTTGTGGTCCAGGGTCACATATGATGGCTGCAATTGGACACCATACGTGAAAACACATTCAAATATAAGACATTCAGCCAACATGTACTCGAAGGGAAGCATGTCTTGCATCTTAATATACAAAATGCAGTTAAAAGGCACAATAATAGACCATTTCTAGACTGACTGATGCAGCCAAGTGGGAAAATCTATGCATTTGTAGATATTTTTCACACATTTTCAAAAATCATTAAAGCACAAATTCTTTCAGGAACTATTTTTTTTACAAACTACACCATTTGGATCAAAATCACAAAATAAGCTCCTAATTACTCCAAACCACAAGGCATAGAGAAAACTCTCCTTTGAACTCAGATGAGATGAAGTGGGCTGAATAAAGAGATTTTGTATTATTTTCTGCAACTAGACACAATCTTCTGTACTACACGAAAACACATTCAAATAGAAGACATTCAGCCAACATATAGTCGAAGGGCAGCATGTCTTGCATCCTAAAATGTTAATTAGTACTGAGCTGAGTAAGATGTTTCACATAAAAGATGTTTACATACAGTCCTCAAGGGAAAATAATAGTTGGATTTATAAAACTGACCCCCCCCGTTCAGAAGTTTGCATCCCCTTGATTTTTAATACTGTTGTTACCTGAATGATCCACAGCTGTGTTTTAGTTTTTTTGTTTTTTTACATTCTAAAAATGCTGGGTTGTTTTAACCCAACGTTGGGTTATTATGGTTAAAATTACACATTTGTGTGTTTAATTACCTGACACAGTTTTTGTGTTAAAATGGTTTACACATCTGTTGTGTTAAATTCAACACTACATGTGTTGTCCCTGAGCACACTCACGACGTGTGTTAAAATTCTACACAACGTGTCATTTTTACCACCTCTCTTTTTGCAGTGTTCGTAGACTGACTGATGCAGCCAAGTGGGAAACGATATGCATATGTAGTATTGGTATTTTCTCAAATTTTGCACAAAATTCTTTCAGGAACTATTTTTACAAACTGTACCATTTGGATCAAAAATCATAAAATAAGCTCCCGATTACTCCAAACCACAAGGCCTAGAGAAAACTCTCAGATGAACTCTCCTTTAAACTCAGAGATGAGAATGTGGGCTGTGTAAAGATATTTTATCATTTGTTAGCCACAATTATGTAAAAACTCAGAAAGTCAGCAAACATATATTCAAGGGGAAGCATGTCATGCATCTTCACATACAAATTGCGCTTAAGGACACATTGTAGCCATTTTCTCAATTTTTGCACATAAACAATAAAACATGAAGCTCTCAAATGTAGGGTTCTGAACTCATCTTTAAACTCAGAGATGAGATCAAGTGGGCTGTGTGAAGAGATTTTTTATTATTTGACTGCCGCAACTGAACACAATCTTGTTAACCATGTGAAAACACATTGCATATGTTGAAACTACAGTTGAAGTCAAAAGTTTACACCCCCTTTCAGAAACTGCAAAATGTCATTTTATCAAAATAAGAGGGATCATACATAATGCATGTTATTGTTTATTTAGTACTGCCCTGAAAAAGATATTTCACATAAAAGATGTTTACATATAGTCCACAAGAGACAATAATAGTTAATAGTATAAAAATGACCCTGTTCAAAAGTTTACATACTTCACCAAAGTTTAAGATTCTTCATTCTGTGTTGTTACCTGAATGATCCACAGCTGTGTTTTTTTGTTGAGTGATAGTTGTTCTTGAGTCCCTTGTTTGTCCTGAACAGTTAAACTGTCTGCTGTTCTTCAGAAAAAAATCCTTCAGGTCCCACAGATTCTTTGGCTTTTCATCATTTTTGTGTATTTGAACCCTTTCCAACAATGACTGTATGATTTTGAGAACCATCTTTTCACACTGAGGACAACTGAGGGACTCATATGCAACTATTACAGAAGGTTCAAACGCTCACTGATGCTCCAGAAGGAAAAAAAACATATTAAGAGCCGGGGGTGAAAACTTTTGGAATTTAAAGATCATTGTAAATTGAACTTATTTTGTCTTCTGGGAAACATGTAACTTATCTTACATATCTTATGTAGCCTTTGAAGGTAAGGACTAAATGAAAAAAAAAAAAAATGATATTTAGACAAAATAAGAAAAATGTACACATCTGCATTCTGTTTAAAAGATTACACCCCTTGTTCCTAATGCATGTTTTTTTTTTCTTCTGAAGCATCAGTGAGTGTTTGAACCTTCTGTAATAGTTGCATATGGGTCCCTCAGTTGTCCTCAGTGTGAAAAGATGGATTTTTTAATGGAAAAAGGGTTCAAATACACAAATGAAGAAAAAACAGAGAATTTGTGGGACCTGAAGGATTTTACTGAAGAACAGCAGACAGTTTAACTGTTCAGGACAAACAAGGGACTCATGAACAACTATCACTAAACAAAAACACAGCTGTGGATCATTCGGGTAACAACACAGTATTAAGAATCAGGGGGATGTAAACTTTTGAACAGGGTCATTTGTATAAATTCAACTATTATTTTCTCTTGTGGACTATATGTAAACATCTTTTATGTGAAATAACTTTTTCAGGTCAGTATTAATAAACAATAGCATGCATTTTGGTAAAATAAATTAACATTTTGCAATTCTAAAAGGGGGATGTATTTGTAGGTATTCTTTTTACATTTTGCACATAATTCTTTCAGAAACTATTTGAACAAACTTAACCATTTGGATCAAAAATCATAAAATAAGCTCCCACTCACTCCAAACCGCAAAACCTGGATAAAACTCTCAAAAGAACTCTCTTTTGAACTCGAGATGAGATGAAGTGGGCTGCGCAAAGATATTTTTATTTTTCGACGGCCGCAACTGAACACAATCTTGTTTACAATGTGAAAGCACATTCAAATATAAGAGATTCAGCGCACATATACTCAAAGGGCAGCACATCATGCATCTTCACGTACAAAATGTCAGAATGAAATACAAAATGGGCTTAAAAAAAGACCATTTGTAGACCGACCACGACGCAGCCGAGCGGTAAACTATACGCATTTGTAGGTATTTTCTCACATAAACATTAAAAACGCAAATTCTTTCAGGAACTATTTTTACAAACTGTACCAGATCAAAATCATAAAATTAGAGATTCACAGTTACATATAAAAGATTTCCGATTTGTAGTCTCTGAGAAGGGAATCTCGCTACACAGTAGTTTCGTGCTTCCACAAGCCAGTCTTAATGTTCCCAGAACTCTCCACGTTCAGGGGCGACAAATTCTGTAGTCTCTCCGAGTCTTTGGCAGGTCCGTTTTGGCACGCTAGGTTCAACCCGTAAGACTTGGGCTGCACCTCCAGTTCAACAGCGAGGGGCTGTTTTGGACAGTCTCTAGTTTGGCTGGTGACGTCGGTCCCTGATCCGTCCCCTCCTCCGACTAAGGCTCCATTACTCACGCCGTTCCCCACGCTGTTGCTGAGCCCGTGCCCAAAACTGTTACCCAGGCGGACGCCTCCACCCTTGGCGAGGTGGCGCGAGCGACGGGGCAAACTAGTGCTGGCGTCACTGCTGTCCTGTTGAATTTGGCTCTGCTGGCGCTCACGGTAAGCCAAATACGCCGCCCGTCGGCTGTTGCGAGCGTGCAGGCTCTCGTGATGATGGTGGCGCTTGTGCGGGGCGCTTTGCACGCTGCCCTCAACGCTGGTCGGGACGTCGTACGAGTACTCACGCAAAACCGTGAGCCTACTAGCCCGATGCCCTCTCGTACGATTCTTGTGGTGCCGCCCTGAGTGCCCGTTGATGTTCGCATTGCCCGTTCCCGGAAGATTGTTGTTGTTGACCGAACTAGGACGATATTGGACCTCAACAGGTGCGACGTGCATCTTAATCTCATTGTCGACTGAATGCTCAGTCAAGCTGTTGTCCAATAACACCGTCCCATTGGCTGTCGAAGGGGCCGCTTTGCATTGAGCCGCTTCCACTTGCAGATTGGTTAGTTTACAGCCTTGGGTAGAGTTGCGAACACTCGGCGCACTCTTATTAGTGCACGAGGATTCGGCGCTACTTGCCGGACACTTCGCCACCTCGCCGTTTCCCCTCGCCGTCAAGACGGAGCCACTAGTTGCGACAGGCAACAGCAGGGAATCAACTTGCACGGCGTAGTTGCGGCGAACCAAACAACAAGCTCGTGACCAATGGCGCCGCATGTCCTGTCGATTCACGCAGTGGTGCGCCACAAGGAACGCCCCGAGGGCCAAAGCGGTGGCGCCGAAGAGACAAGCGAACACTAAATCTGCCGGATGCTCTTGAGACACCGCAAAAGCACCGAACACCCACAGTGCGACATAAAGAGAAAGAGACCCTGCAACGCCAATGAGTTGGGCTACAAATGTGTGTTCGTTCTCTAAAGCCGACATTGGGATCGGTTCAGCGGCTGAGGATGAGGACTCCAGGTGGGACGGTGTGATTTCGGTCGCTTCGGCCACAGAAAGGTGCTGCTGTTCTTCAGACTGCTCTTTGAGTTCGAAGCGGCGCTCAGGGTGCCGGCGGAGCTGAATGAGAATGCTGAGGAAGTACATGCAGTCCACAAATACGATGAAGGCTGCCGGGCCGTAAAACGCACCGAGGCTGGGTTCCCATGCCATCCAGCAGCTGTGGAAAGACAACAGATGCTTTTTAAAAGTGTGTAGAAATTAAATTTCACCCCATTTGTTTTCTAAATGCATGTTATTGTTCTTAAAGGGATAGTTCACCCAAAAATTTACATTTGACCCCCAGGGAATTCAAAATGTAGGTGACTTTTTCGTTAGTAGAACACAAACAAAGATTTTTGACTCAAACCATTGCAGTCTGTCAGTTATATAATAGCAGTCAATGGTTACCAAATCTTTAAGAGTAAAAAAACCTACACAAACAAAACCAAATTAAACCCTGCGGCTCGTGAAGACACATTAAGGGCCTTAAAACACAAAACGTTCGGTCTGTGCAAAAAACTGAACAGTATTTATATCATTATTTACCTTAAAGATTTGGTAACCATTGACTGCCATTATATGTCTGACAGACTGCAACGGTTTGAGTAAAAAAAAAAAAAAAAAAAACTTTTTTTTGTGTTCTACTGAAGAAACAAAGTCACCTACATCTTGGACGCTTATTGGCAATTATTAATAATGTTGACTATTTTTGTCGTCATATCAGCATCAAAGATCGTACTGATGGCAATAATAATTTCATTAATATTTTTTATTGCTTTATCAGCATCAAAAATTATATTGAATCAGTGTTGTTTTCGTCAACGATGACGATGACGAAATCATTTCGTTGACGCCACTTTTTTCCATGACGATAATGAGACGATGACGAGATAAACATGGCTCGTTGATGACTAAAACATGACGAGACGTGTGTGAGTTTTCGTTGACGAGACGAGAATAGACGAAAATGTTAGTGGGTGGTCCGTCAGACGTTTAAAATGCATGACATTTCCGCTTATTGTGCATGCCAATTAAAACTTAAAAAGTATCTGACGCTATGGCAAGCCGTTTTAGCATTAAATACTCTTTGCTATACTAGTATGGCAAGCCGTTTTAGCATTCCATCCTTGTTTGTCTTTTATGTTCTAAAACATTCCTTCATTATTGTAATTATTGGTGAAAATAGTCGATCCGGAAGCTCACATTGTGTTGAACTATAGATCTGCTATTTTCAGAACTTATAAGTGACACCACCCTACAGCAAAATACTTACTGACCTACATTAATTTGTTTACTTTTTTCCCTTTTTTTTGATTAAAACTAGACTAAAACCTTATTGACTTTTCGTCGACTAAAATTGGACTAAAACTATCACATATAGAAGTGACTAAAATTTGACTAAAACTAAGAAGCATTTTAGTCCAAAAGACTAAGACTAAGACTAAATCTAAGATGGTTGTCAAAAACAACACTGTATTGAATGCAATGATACAAATTACATTGATGATACACTGATCTAACTTCATAAGATCTTCCTGTTTTTACCGTTTACAATAAAATACTGAAGTTGTGCTGGTATGTCGTCATGCTTTAAGAAAGTCTACACATCTAAAACAAGCTGAGAACTGTATTCCTGAGAACTACTTCATTGCGGTTTTGTACTTCAGTAAATCAACATCACATTGTCCTACTTGGCAGCAAGAAAAAACAAAATTAAATCTAAATTGTGCATAAAACATACACAAGAAGAGCGCTGGAACACTCCCATCCCGTTATAAATCACCGCAGATGTCACTCACAGCAGGTCCGCTCTCCTACAAGTAGCTTTTACATCAAGTATACATAAAGTTCTTAAGTTTACACTCGTGGTATCAAGGGCTTCATATTATCAGAAAAGTAAAACACTTATGAAGCAGTTCTGCGATGCTCAGCAGAGCGTTTTTTTCTTTTGTCACGGTAGCGCGAGATTAATTAAACCCCAAAGATCTCAGATGGTCTGGATTTTGAAATTAAACCATGCTGTTACACAATCCAAACAGCTGTCACAAGTGAAAGAAGGGAGCATGGGAAACCAACAGACACAACGTGGGGAGCCAAAAATAGAGCACCGTAATTAGTTTCACACGGCTTCAGAAGGTCTAAACTGCTCTTTCCTTTATAAAGTATTATTCTGCACTTTACAGAGCAAGGGTATTAGGCTCCAGCGATAGCAAAAGCAATTTCTCATGACAGAGGAAGACTATGAAATGACAGGAAGTGTTCACCGGGGGATTTGGGAAAGTGCCTTGAGGCAGATACAGGCTGGATCTGTACAGTCTGTCGTTAATAGCAACCAAGTTAAGGAAACATATTATACCTTGCATTTTGTCTCGCATAGCTTAAACGGATCCAAGCACAAAAATCTAACTGATTACACAAAATATGATCAGTATATTTTCCAAACGCCTCTAGCTTGAATTTTATTGCAAGGGAGAGATAAAAAAGCGTCTTAAAATGTTAATACTTACTAAGGAGCATTGACTTGACTGCCATAGTTTTTAATGTTGGCAGCAGCTGTTATTCCACAGACAATGATCGGTATGCCTCCACCTATTAAGTAGAATCTGTAGAAGAAAGAACAATTCAAACTTAATAAGTAAGATGTTACATATTCTCATGTTAGAGCATTAATGCTGACTTTAAAAAATGGTTACAGAAAGAAACTGGCAATCATATCTACATTTACATTTAAGCATTTTAGCAGATATCCAAAGTGACCCAAATTAGGACAATAGAAGCAATCAAATCAACAAAAGAGCAACAATATATAAGTGCTATGACAAGTTTTTTTTAATAAATAAAAGGAAACGAATAGATAGAATAGAAACAGAATAGAGAAAGCTAGTATCAGAGGTTAATTGTTTTTTTTTTTTTAGTTAAGACAAAAATAAATAAATCTATTAATACATTTATCATAACATTCTCCTTGCAGCAAGGCTGCATTTATTTGTACATTAAAAAACACATGCCTGATTCAAGAAGGAGGTCCTAAAAATTGCCAAAGGATATTATTTTACTAACTTATTAATTTTAAGTTAAATTGTGGTTTGTTGGTAGTCTATAATGACCACTAGAATGTTAAAAATGTTCAGTGTTAAGTAAATATTTTTAAATTGTTGTTTTGTAATAGATTATTTTTTTTTTTTTTGAAAAGCAAGACAAAACTGTAAAAAGCAAATTTCAGATATTGAATTTACGCAATGGTGAAAAAAATTGACCTAGTGTTTAAATATTTTTTTTCTGGCTTCGGCCAAGAATTTTCATTTCGGTGCATCCCTAGTTAAAGGTGCATTTTTTAAAATAAATAAAATAAGTAGATAAAATATAAATACTGCAGAATAGAGAGTGATGGTGTTGGAGGGTGAAGTTTTTTGTTTTTTTTTTAAATAAAAAGAAAAGTATATAGAATAGAAATAGGATAAAGATTGCGAATGCTAAATGGTCAAGTATGAATAAAATTAAATAAAATGAAACCCTGGCTGAAATATTGTATATGCATTTGTAATGCTTCTATTGCAGTTTAACACATTTATAAAGCAAAATGCCTTCATTAATTGCTCACATTTAACATTCATAAACACACTTTTATTTAGACCTATTAAGGAAAGTTAAGGAAGTTGTTCCAAACACACATGCCTTGTCCCTATCGTTCCCAATTAATGAACCTAATGCATTCAAAAATCAGCTCAAAATATCATGTTTGGATGGAATCAGTCTGAAGATGTGACCATCATAGTGTGACTATCATAAAACTACATGATTTTCTGTAAAATCAAACTTTCAGGTGTCGATATATTGTCTGCAAATCATAGCAAAAAGTGTAGCATGTTCCAGAAAGGATATTTTACCAGAAAATGTGAATTCTGTCATCATCATCAGTGTTGTTACTGATGACTAAAGCTGTTAAAAATGTAATTGACATTAAGCTTAAATAAAATAAAATATAAATATTAAATAAAAATAAATAAAGTAAACACTGAAAATACTACAACTGAAAAAAAAGAGCTACGAAGAAATGTAAAAGTTAATACAAAATTACAAGCACATAAAATTACTAACATTTGAGCTAAAATAAAACAAATTAAGTATAGAAAAAACTAATTTAAAATTTTAATAATACTGTAGAAATGAGGTCAACTAATTATTGAAATGTCAAAAAAAAAAAACTATGTATTTTCTTGCCTAAACAATGGACATTAATGGTCACTTAAACTGTTTTGTAATAAATATTTTTAAATATATATTTTTGTGTTTCACAGAAGAAAAAAGTCATAAGTGAGTAAATGACAGATATTTCATTTTTGGGTGAACTATCCCTATCATTCTAAAACCAATGGACAAATTACCCAAAAATGACAAGCATATAAAATTACTAACATTCAAGCTAAAATTACAATAAAAAAAGTAAAAAAAAAATGTAAATCTTAATAAATACTGTATAAATGAGGTTAACTGATTAATATTCATGTGATTATCCTGTAAATACTAGTGTTTCTGTATCCTAAGTTAGTATGAGGCTGGATACTTCTACTTTAATAGTACATAAATAATACTAAAATAACAAGTCACTCATCTTTATGCCGTTCAAAACTTTGTTTTTAACAATAAAAAGATGTATTATGTTGTGAAATGTCTCAAAAAATAAAAAAAAAATAAAAAATCAATACATTTTCTTGCCCACACAATGGACATCTACATATTTTTTTTTAAATCTTCTTTTGTGTTTTTGTAAATGACAATTACAATATTTTTATTTGAACTATCCCTATCATCCCTATCACCAAAAAAGCCCTGTTTTCTGTTGAATATTTACTGACACCAAGTGGTCAGCAGGGGAACTTAATTTAAAACCCACAGTCTTGCCTTTTGGACAATTTATGTGTCAAACTAATGTTGCAGATTACAGCATGTGTGCTTGATGTTTAAATGTTTTTTAACATTTACATCTATATTGTTATATTATTATTATTTTTTGTACATCCATATTTATATATCTTATATTTTTATGCCTTTTTCCTCCACTTCTTCTACTCTCCATCACTTTGATTTTTACCTCAGCATAGGTCTGGGTGGAGGCGGAGGCTCATCCAGCTCCTCGTAGCGCTTGGCCTTCCGCGTCACCTGTTTGTAGATGTTGCGTGCCGTTACACCGGACCACAAGGCTGTAGCCAGCGTGGAGTAATGCAGCACTATCCCCACCTTCAGAACAAGACGTTAGCAAACATTAGAGCTCTCCTCAAGACAAACCAAAATGCTAAAACTCTTAATACAGTAATGTGAACTTGAAAGCAGTACTGCAGCTCTGTCTGTAAACAAAGAAGCATTTATGAAAATATGTAAATAATCACATACCGCTTGACAAACGCTTGCGTTGTAGGTTTGGTTTATGCCGCCCACAAACACAGCACAGGTGAGGAGAATATGCAAGCACAGGTTAACCAGCATGTGCCAGCACTTCTTACTGACACGCACTGACCTGCAAACACATGAAATATTGCATTAAAATGAGCATATTCATAACCAATTTATTTCAACCAAAAATGAAAATTTGCTGTTAATTTAAGACTTTTTCTTCAGTAACATGAAATATCACGTTAAACCCAGCATATTTAAAGCTTAAAGAGATAGTTCAACCAAAAATAAAAATTTGCTGTTAATTTAAGATGCAGAATAGGTGACCTTTTCCTCAATAGAACAGTAAAGAAGCTTTTTAGCTGAAACTGTGGTTCTTATCTCAATTCGATAGCTTGTTGTCATGATACCAACATTTTACTACGATTACTAAGACAAAAACATAGAACAACAGAAAAAGTTGTATCTTTGTTATTAATAACAAGAATATTGATTCAAGTAACAAACTAAAGAAGAAATACAATAAAACAAAATCACAAATTAAATAAATAGGGCCCTACGAAATCCATTTTATTTCTCCCCAAATTCCGTTTTATTTTTTCCAAGTAGGGCTGGGCGATATGGCAAAAAGCTAATCTCGATAATTTTTTCCCATATTGAACGATGACGATATATATTTCGATATAAGCTGTTGATGTTGCCAGCTTTAAAATAGTATCCCAATAATGACTAAAGCCACAAAAATTAAAGGATTCATTAAATTAAATTTTTAAGTATAGTTTATTAACAAAAATCAGATTACAGATTTGGCCTTAAAAATTAAAATAACTTACTAAAATAAATGAAAAAAGTTGTTAAAATTGTGACAGAGTATGGTAAATGAGAGTAAATGTACAAAATGTGAACATAAAATTATTGTAAAAACATTATTTGTAACACATTTATTTATTTATTATTTATTATTATTAACACAATTGTTTATTTTCTCTATTATAGGTTGAGCTATTTAAATTAGAGGCAACCACTGCATTTTGAAACAATCTACGGTATAAATATAAAAAAATTACGACACAGCTCTTTCTTAATCGTATTAAGTGCAGACAATTTAGCCAGAATCAAAGTAGGCTACTCTCTATTCAAAGTGCAAATAGAGACGGAATATTTCAAGCATGATACAGAGCTATAGACATACACAACCTATTATAGTCTACATGCAGATAACAGCCTAGATATGTCATGTAGCCTAATTTGCGCGCATTGCGGAGTCACTCTCTAAACAAGGGGGATTAAAATTGCTTTTGAATGCGCGTGCGTTTTTTGCTTTCGGTTTCAGTTTTAACAATCGCGCCAAACTCTCAGCTGAGCTGAGGTGAGAGTCACTTTTCAGATAGTCAAACCACTTACGGAATTCGTGCTACCTTTTTTGTCGACAACTTCAACATCTTTGGATAATAACTCGAGGTTAGTTTCTCTTTCGTCGCTGCTTCCACTCTCTTTTTTTTGTCGTCCTGGTGTAAGTTTGCTTCGCAAAGTGCTGTAGAAAATGAACTTTGTACTTTGACGTGCACACGCACGCTGCACGCTGATTGGCCGCTGTCGCATATTTCTGCTGTATGATTGGCTCTTAGATTAATCCATATCGAGCAAAAAATGTCTATAGCTTATCATCGTTATTAACATAAATTTTATCGCGATTCGATATTATATCGTTTATCGGCCCAGCCCTATTTCCAAGTTTTAATTTGTCTGGATTCCATCTTTGTTTTAATTTTTGAAGACATTAAAAAATAAAAGTCAAAAAGCATGTCTAATTAATCGAAATCACGAAACTTACACAATTTAACAGCAATTTATTAAAATTTGAACAGTAATTATATTTTTAAAGGCCCCGTGAAATGCATGTATTATTTTTCGCAAATTTAGTTTTATTTTCATCAAATTCTGTGAATCTGTTTTCCGTTAAATTAGATTTTAATAATCAAAAGCATAATATAATAATATTAAATAATCTAATTATTTTATAAAGATTAATTCGATTTTTATTTTTTAGAAACAGCATTGTGTATTTACAATTTTCTGGTAAATATAAAAATGCTATTAAAACTATATTTAAGTAATAAGTAGTAGTAGCACCACTACATTAAGTAAAAATTATGTCACGTTAAACCAAACTTTTATTTTGACGGGCTGCTGTAAAGACCTTTAAGTTTCTGTTTGTATAAGATATGACTATAGTTTTTCCTCAAAATTAACAGTAAAATGCTCATGAAGGGACTCTCACAGCAGTTCTAGAGACGAATCGCCCGTTATTATTCATTCACAAACCAGACATCACTCTTATGAAAGCATTTGGGACAGCTTACTTGAAGCTATGGATTATAGCTAATAATGTTGCAAATAATGTTCAGTTTCTTGCACAAACTGATCGTTTAGCTTCATAAGAACACAATGAATCATCAGGAGCCACTGGTATTCTTTATATGTGACCCTGGACCACAAAACCAGTCTTAAGTCGCTGGGGTTTGTTTGTAGCAATAGCCAAAAATACATTGCATGGGTCAAAATTTTTGATTTTTCTTTTATGCCAAAAATCATTGAGAAATTAAGTAAAGTTCATATTCCATGAAGATTTTTTGTAAAATTCCTACTGTAAACATATCAAAATGTAATTTTTGATTTGTAATAGGCATTGTTAAGAACCTACTTTGGACAACTTTAAAGGTGATTTTCTCAGTCTTTTTGATTTTTTTGCATCCTCAGATTCCTGATTTCAAATAGATGTATCTCGGCCAAATATTGTCCTATCCTAACAAACCATACATCAATAGAAAGCTTATTTATTGAGCTTTCATATGATGTATAAATCTCATTTTTGTCAAATTTAACCTTATGACTGGTTTTGTGGTCCAGGGTCACATAAGTCACCTGATATTGCTTTTTTTGGCTCTCAAAGTTACGGTAGCCATTGACTTGAACAGAGTTATGAACAGTATACTCTTAAAAGTAATGCATTACTATATTGAGTTACTCCCTAAAAAAAGTAACTAATTACGTTACTTAGTTACTTTTTATGGAAAGTAATGCGTTACGTAACTTTTGCATTACTTTTTAAATCTGGGCAGGGCTTGCATGCTTGTTGTTAATATGAAAAGTTCTATTTTTGGCAAATGTAAAAGCCTTTTCACACCAAAAGCCTCAGGTTTAGAGAAAAGTAAATTCACGTCTGTACTGTAAATGTTAGATTATCTTGAGAAGATTTTGATTATTAGTATGGATGAATTGGATTATCGAAGGTTGGCAGCAAAGACATCAGTTTATAAAACGGGATTAAATACATAAAGGATATTTGTATTATTTAACATTTAATTATTGCTGGTTTGCGTTGAATTTCACTGTTTTTATCCATTTTGAGGAATACTGTATCTGTTTTTTTTTTTTAGCGAGTGAGATGAATTAATGCATGTTCACATTTATTTTAGAACTAAAGTAACATCTTACAATTTCTCTTAGCTTTTAATCAATAAATGGGGGGGAAAAATAACTGCCGTTACTTATTTGAAAAAGTAACTCAAATATTTTCTGGTCAATTAACAAGTAATGCGTTACTTTACTAGTTACTTGGAAAAAGTAATGTTCTTACGTAACTTGCGTTACCCCCAACACTGGTTATGAATCACCAAAAACCACGGTTTCAGCTCAAAATCTTCTTCAATGTTCTACTCAAGAAAAAAAAGTGACTTCTTGGAAGGTGAGTAAATTAACAGAAAATTTTCATCTTGGAGTGAACCATCCCTTTAACAATAAACTGCATTGTTCATCCTTCTTGCATGCAGAAAGACGAGTTCCAGCACTTACTTGTGGTGGTAGATGTAGCTGACTATGACTGACAGCAGGCAGAGCACCAGGACGATGGCAGTGGCGTAGATAACAGGGTGAAGAGGTTCGAAGCTGTACGCGTCGTTCCCGGTCCTGTTCAGATCCTGTTATACAAGAGTATATCAACAGATTATATTTGCAAACGCATTTCAACAGCCAATAATTTGGATTTGTCCTTCTTGTTCTAGAAAGGTGGGTGTTGAGGATGTGTGAAAAGATCTAATTACAAACAGGTCTAGAGTCAAAGGCTCATGGTACACGTCAACCATAAAGGAAAATCAGAAGAAAATTGCACAGCAGATCAATCCAGCACTAAAAAAAACCTTGAAATAACAAGTAATTACATGACAAGAGGATGATGGGAACATTGGAATTCATTACCAATCCTGCACATCTTTATTGTTGCTTCTAGTTGGATTCAGAGTCACGTAGCAGCAGTATTTTTACCCATTTCATCTAATGTGAAATATATATATATATGCACGCACACACACAAAGACTAATCAGTGTTATTTTAGTACTATTTATTCAATACTATCACAATATTTATTAATACTTTAATAATTTAATACTTAAATTTTTGTTTTACATTTTAATTTTAATCATTTTCATTTTAAACTAAGTTTTAGTAATTTTCCTTAATACTTTAATTTTTGTTTTACATTTTAATTTGAATCATTTTCATTTTAAACTAAGTTTTAGTAATTTTCCTACATAGTTTTGTCATTTTATACGTTTTGTTATTTTCATTTTGCTTTTATTTTATTCCAGTTTTATTAATTTTAGTACATTAGAAACATATTTCAGTTTTTTTGCCAAGCCAGCAATCTTTTTAATTTTCACCTAATTTTTATATTTTATTCCCACACTTTAAATAAATGAAAAACAGTTTTTTAGTAATTTCGCTATAGTATGAGCTTTTGTCATTTTTAAAAATATTTTAAAACAATACTTCTATTTAGCTTTACTTTTATTTCAGTTTTAGTTTCAGTAATTTCAACTTTTACATCAAATTTTAAGTTCATGTTTTTTTTTTACATTTAATATTTAAATTTAATTCCCATATTATTTCATTTAACAAAAACTTTTTGGGGCAATTTTTCTACAAGCTTTTGTCATTTTATTTATAACATATTTTTATATAATATATTTATATATATTTTTTTTCAACATAATCTATTAAACTTTGTTTTAGTTTCAGTAATTTTAGTATTTAAATTTTTTTTTCAACTTTATTCAAATTAATAAAACACCTAATGGTTTTTAATAGTTTTATTTTAAAATTTTAGTTATCTAATTATCCAGCAGAAGGTTTTAGGTTGCCATGGACATCCAGGCTTTTCAGTAGATGTTACAAAAAAAAGATTCAAAAAGTATCATATGTGACCCTGAAGCACAAAACCAGTCTTAAGTCGCTGGGTTATATTTGTAGTAATAGCCAAAAATACATAGTATGGGTCAAAATTATAGATTTTTCTTTTATGCCAAAAATCATTAGGAAATTAAGTAAAGATCATGTTCCATGAAGATTTTTTGTAAAATTCCTACTATAAATATATCAAAATGTAATTTTTGATTAGTAATATGCATTGTTAAGGACTTAATTTGGACAACTTTAAAGGTGATTTTCTCAGTATTTTGATTTTTTTGCACCCTCAGATTCCAGATTTTCAAATAGATGTATCTCGGCCAAATATTGTCCTATCCTAACAAACCATATATCAATAGAAAGCTTATTTATTGAGCTTTTATATGTTGTATACATCTCAGTTTTGTAAAATTTAACCTTATGACTGGTTTTGTGGTCCACGGTCACATATAAGTTCTACAAGCAACATCTGTTCTACATTAACAGTCTTGAAATCCCTACAAGAGTTTGTTATGAAGAACAGACTAAAATTGAAGCCACTGTTGTCTCTCTTACCATCAGTAAAGCATAGTTATTAAGTGAATCGCAGGACATTGTGGTGAAATTGTCATCCTGATGGAGGATCCGACACCCGTCGCTCTGCCAGCCGCCCTGTCCGCCCATCAGACTGAAGTTCCAGAAGGCAGGAACAGCATCTGAGCCGTGCAGGAAGTGCCGCAGGGTTGTGTTCACTGGACTCTGCAGGTTCTTCAGTGGAAAGCCCTCTAAATAACAGCAGAATGGGCACTTAATCAGTTCACGTTATAAAACCACTCTGGTTGAGGAGGTACACCCTTAAAAAGGAAGGTTATTTATTAACACTGATGGTTCCATGAAGAACCTTTTAAATTTATGGAACATATTCTTTGCACAAGAGGTTCTTTATAGTGGATTATTACACGGCTCTTTGGAATGCTTGATTCTGATTGGTCAGTTGAGACATTTGCAGGTTCGTTCTTTTCAAATAATCACCGCTCCAAAGTAATAACGCATAGCCGGTACTACTTGTATGTTTAAAATCCCTCCGTGCCAACAAAGATTACCGTTTGGCGCCATCTTGTGACAAACACTGGACAACCACAATTAACAATGGAAAATTTTGACATTAATCTATTTAAAATGTCTTACTAACGTACATAGTTTGAATGTTAGTCACGTGGTACTATATCGTTTCGCGGAAGGATAAAAATGTTCATTTAAAACAAATATGCCAATAAAAGATTTCAAATTCATATTCATGTCCAGTTTTCTTCCTTATGTGGCAAGTAGCCATGTAATAAGCGGGATAATGTACAGGCAGCCTGTAGTTATCGCAAAATAAGCCCCTTCAGTGTGATACTGATCACCTTCAGCGGCTGCCGGTTACTTTTATGGTGCCCAGAGTTTGAACTTCCAAAATGCAGCTTCAAAGGGCTCTAAACGATCCCAGCCGAGGAAAGAAGGGTCTTATCTAGCGAAACGATCGGTTATTTTCTAAAAACATTTACAATTTATATACTTTTTAATCTCTACACAGAGTACACACAGAGCTAGACAAGACGAGCATTTGAAGTTAAAAAGTATATAAATTGTAATTTATTATTATACTTTTTTTTTTTTTTTTTTTTTTAGAAATTAACTGATCGTTCTGCTAGATAAGACCCTTCTTTCCTCGGCTGTGATCGTTTAGAGCCCTTTGAAGCTGCATTTTGGAAGCTAAACTCGGGGGCACCATAGAAGTCCATTATATGGAGAGAAATCCTGAAATGTTTTCCTCAAAAAACCTAATTTCCTTACGACTGAAAAAAGAAAGACATGAACATCTTGGATGACAAGGGGGTGAGTACATTATCTGTATATTTTTGTTCTGAAAGTGAACTACTCCTTTAATAACTGTTCACTCAAATGGTTAATCTGCATGACCCCCTTTTTCAAATCTTTGTTTTAAAAGAGCGTATGATAAAACTGACTAGCCCTAAAACTGAAATCAACTAAACATTCCAGACATTTCCTTGGTTCTGCAGCTTTTTCGTGGGACTGCATTCGCTTTCTGCTCCGCTTAGCCCTCTCATTGAAATCAATCAGTTATAGCGAGAAGTTTTTTTTGAGAAGCTCCCTGTGCTGTAGTTTGCCGCCCCCTCACACTTCAGCTGCTCTCTAGCAACATTATTGCTCTGTTCATGACACAATGCCTCTTTACCTGCTTGAAGCCAAAATGGGGGTGGGATGGATTATAATAGCACTGCTGTACAGTAAAGATCAAATCGTAACAAAAAATAAAAGCACAATGTAAAAATATATATATATATATTTTTCTAAATTAATGGGTAAATAATACAAAGATTATTTGAGTATGTTTTACCAGAAAATACTATTTCACTCTTTCTTCTTCAAAATTTCATGTTTAATTCAATCTGTTACTTGCTGTTTCTTTGTAGTTCTTCGTAAAGTTTACAAGCAATTTCTGAACAAAAAAATGAACCAATTCAAACTGAAAACAAACAGGCGCATACAGATACAGATGCATCCACTAGTGCGGAGATGACGAGTGTCGCTGACTTCATCTCTTAAGACAAAAACAAAGAATGCACTAGTATATCAATTAATTATTAAAAATGTTAATGCAGTCTCCTTGCTGTTTTTCCCCCGACACATTCATAATTATTAAATTTGCCAGTGCACTGTGGCTTTTTTTCCGTGCACTTGATCGCTTATTAGGCTAAGTAGGCAGTTAAAGGCTCATATTTATGATTTATATGGTTTATTAATAAACGTACGACTAATACTAATGTTCCAAAGTAATTCCTATAGCATTTACAGTATGTTTTTTTTTTTTTTTTATTCAGTGCAGTTGCACGTGTTATTTTCTAAGCAAATTTTGACCTGGTGCAACTTATCTTTTCTGGAACATGATATTTGTGGTAACAATATATATTTAAACATTTTTAAAGTCAGAATCAAACTTTTTATTACCTTTTGTGACAGTTATACCTCCAAGGGTTTTACATTTTTAGTTAGTGTTTAAATGAAAATGACAAATATTGCTTTGGTAACTAGCTGAAATAAAATCAATTTAGGGTGTTTTTTTAATTATTAATATTAATATTGGACTGATTTTTGATGAATCATGTGACACTGGAGACTGTAGTAATGATGGTAAAAAAATACATTTGCTTCACAGGAATAAATTACATTTTCAAATATATTCACATATAAAACAGCTTTTCTAAAATTGATATATAAAAATATAAAATAAAATATTAAAATAAAAATATATATTTTCGATCACATAATTGCAGCCTTTTTGAGGCAGAAGAGACATGTGTAGTATAATTTATAAATATAAATATTGCTTTGGTAACTAATAATATTAATATTGGACTGATTTCTGAAGGATGATGTGACACTGGAGACTGGAGTAATGATGCTAAAAAAAATTACTTTGGCCGAAGCAGGCGGACTACTATCAGAAATGAGTTCCCAGCTAGTTTAGCATTTGCACATGTGCTGCGTGGTATTACTGCTCCTTCTTCAGCCATATTACGTCAGCAAACTTCCTTGACTATTACGCCGGAATGGGAGTGTAGTTCCTAATCTTTCCTAGAAAATCGCAGCTTTGCATTTCCACCGGTCTTAGTACACAATATAACTACAGAAGAGTCAAGTTTTAAATAGGACAAATATCGAAACTCGTTGGTCATTTTTGAACGCGATGCTATTGGTCTCATAGGATTCAATGATCTATGCTAAGCTATGCTAAAAGTGATATCGCCAGAACAGGAGAACGGCTGAATGGATTTCAAAACGGTAAAACTCAACTTATTAACTCGGGGGGAGTTGGAGAATGAGCCTATTTACAAAAAAAGTGGAGTGTTCCTTTAAGTTTTTTTTTTTTTTTAATTATTAATAGTTAATGGTTAATTGATTTGATTTTAAGCAACTGCAGTTTTATTTATTTCAAATAATAACCCTGGTGTGTACAACCAAGGCATGTGACTTAAGTATAACATGTGACTTAAGTATAACGGTAAGTATAACAGAAGTGCTTTGACTGTTGTATTTTTTTTTGCTTTCTATCCAAGTAGAAATATTGTACAACAGCAACAATGAAGAGTTTGTGTGGGTTTGAGCGCATGTCTGATCTCGCCCAAGGCGGTAAAAATCAGCAGTGTGCTCTTACCGATCTTTGTGAGGATCACAGGTGTGACCACACTCCTCCTCTTACTGCCGTCACTCAGGAGGGTGGAGTTGCCCGTCGGAGGAAAGAGTTTGCCGTTACGAAAAGCCAGCAGGTGCAGCTTATAGACGGCTTCTTCAGCCTGACCCGAGCTTCCCAGAGATGAAAAGAGAGACGGGGGAAGCTGTAGAGACGCCTCCACGATGGTGTTCTGCAGATGTGGAGATGCAATAACGTTACTGTCACAGCATGATGGATATGTTCCTGCTTCCACAGCTTTATTGGACTTCTGGGTTTGAAGAAGCACTCGCCTTATAAGTTATGACAGAACAACTGTACACGCACAGGAAGTGCCTGAGACGAAATGCTTACTTTGAGAGCCAGCGCAGACAGGTTGCTGGTCACGTTGCATTTGAAGCTGAGCTGGCGTTCTAGGTTGATGTCGGGGTCTCGGGGAGAGAAATGGGCCATGGCCGTGCGCTCCGGTGAGACTTTCTGGAACAGAGTGCAGGTCATCCCATTGAAGCTGCTGGCCTTGATGGCATGAGCCTCCAGAGCAATGTTATGAGAGTTCTGGTGAAACAGACGAGAATACATGTTACTGAAAGACTCTGAAAACAAGGTTACCTTTAAACTTTTCTCATACAACGTACACTTTTTTGTTGCTTGTATTCCACGAGGATGTAGTTAATTGGTCAAAAGTGACAGTAAAGACATTTATAATGTTACAAAAGATTTTGGTCCCATTTTATATTAGGTGTTTAAGTATCGTGTGCTAGGTACAGTGTACTTACTGTGTTCATGTTGTATTGCAAAGGACTTTTGCTACTACTGAGGTTGGATACGGTTGAAGTTAGGGACAGATTTGGTTAGGTTTAGTTTAGGTTTAAGTGTGGGTTAAGGGCTACAAGTTGGTTCAAAAGTGTAATTATAGATGTAAACATAGAAATTACAGATGTAATTATATTCAGGCATTTTTAAATTTAATTTTAGTGTCAGTACATAGTAGTTAAAGATGCTATAAAGATGCTTGATCAAATCAGCATATTAGAATGATTTTTGAAGGATCATGTGACACTGAAGACTGGAGTAATGATGCTGAAAATTCAGATTTGAGCACAGGAATAACTTACACTTTAAAATATATTCATACATAAAATAGCTTTTTTAAACTGCAAAAAAAAAAAAAATCACTATATTTCTGTTCTCTTTCTTTTTTTGATCACAAAACTGCAGCCACTGGGAGCAGAAGACACTTATTTAGTGTAAGCTATATTTTGTGTTTGAAAATGGTTTGAAAAGGGTTTAACATTGAATATAGAAATTATTATTTTTATATTCTGCACACATCTGATCTGAACATATTCTTTCCAATTGATGTAAGAAATTACTGTTTTTCTAGTAGCTCAGACTTTTTAAGCCTTGCTGTTAGAATGCACAAAATGGAAATCCTTGCATATGTATATATATTTATTTATTATATTATATACCAATCAGTTGTAAGAGGCCTAATCTTGAAGTACTCAAAATAATTTTGTATTGTATTTGTATCGTTAATTTGTAAAAACACAGAAATCAAAGCATGTGGAGGGTTAAAAACAAATTTGTTTGTATTATATTATTATAATATGTTTATTTCTACATATAAAGAGTGTATTCGCAAAATTGGATAAATCATGTTTTTATTATGTTATCACGTTTTTATTGTTCTATTGTGTTAGCTGTATTATTTTTGCTATTTTTACTTAATCGAAATAAACCAACTGCAGTTTGACTGAGATTATTGAAAATGTTTGCAAATTAACTTCTTATATTATTTACTTATAATTATTATATATTTTTAAAAAATGTTTCTAAAGTGATTTATTTAAAATTTAAAAAACTTCTGGAATTCTCTGACTAATACTATTAAAAAAAAACATTTTTGTTAATAGAAATAAAGCAGATATAAAACAAAACATAAATATTACATAAAAGTAAAATAAAAAAAAACATCAAAAAATGACTGAAGCATATAAAATAAAAATAAAAATAAAAGCTTAAAACAAATGAACATGATTTAAAACACAGTACTTTTAAAACACACAATTGAAGTGATTTTGTCAATACTCACTGTAGAATAGGCCAGGGCGCCATTACTGATTCGCAGAACGGCAATTCTCTGCAGGCACTCAACGATACGTGAGCAAGCCCGCGCCTCCCTCTGAGCCATCCATAACACTCGCTCATCAGCCAGCATCAGATTACTGGAGATATCCACCATCACATCTCCCAGCTGAGAGAGGAAATGCAGTTAGAGACAATGCATGCACACCCACCCAGCCAGCCATTCACCACCCGATGATCCCTTCAGGCCTGCATTATACCCACAAACACACTGCATACTCATTCAGTGCATTCAAAACTTGACTGCTTCACAACTGCATTCCTGAAATGAGCAAAACCTGACATCACACTCAGAAAAATGTTAATGGGTTAATGTTTTAGGAAGAACTAAAATGTGAACACTGGGATGTGTCCGACTTTCCCATGCTGGAGGAATGCACACTGCGAACGTTAGCCAAAAACAATGCTGAAAGAGCTAAACAGCCTCTTCTTTGTCAACTCAACACAATCTAAATTTCTAAACAAAATTACAGAACTAACGCAAAATTGCAAGGCAAGTCGAATTTAATAAGGTGCCCTTGCAATATGTGAGACGTTGAATTTTTGCGCAGGTGTTACATGATAACATTTCCCCTCAACACTGAGTGAAGTGCAACCTGATCCTGAAAAATAGGTTCTTCGTTCCTCTGTGGCCCAGTGTCCAAATCCCTCCATTCTGATCCTATCTGTCCCTCTCCTCACTGATTCAACTGTAAAAGCCTGTTTTGTTCTCCAGAGATGAGGAGAGTCACAAACTGAGGTGGCGAATTGTAATGCCGTTTCATCCTTTTTGACTCAAAGTGGCTTTATTGTACACTATAACTTCCAAAGGCCCCATGATTAAGGATTTTTGTGTTTTACTCAACGTCTTCTAGTTAAAAATAATATTAGGCATTTTAAGTTAAGTTCACCATAACAGATTTTATTGTTCAACAGAGTTACTGTTAAGACTAACACTATTAAAAATCATTTTCAGTAACTGAAATAAAGCTGAAATAAAATAAAGGAATTATTAGATACAAAAAAATTTATTAGTTACCATACTTGCCAAGGCAGCATTTAGTTTTTTTCTTTAAACTAAAGCACTAAAAATAAAAAAGAAATAAATTAGCAATACAAAAATATTTAAAATAAATATCTACATATATATTCTGAGAATTCTGACTATAACTATAAAAAAAATAAGTGAAATAATGCAGAAATAAAATAAAAGTATCTAATGAAAAACTAAAATAAAACCATTTGAAATGAAAAATTTGAAATGGCATTGGTAATTAACTGAAATAAAGCTAAAATTAAACTAAAACAAATAAACAAAAAATATATAGGAAAAATGCAAAAAGCGTCATTTATTTATGATTTATTTACTTTTTATTTTAATATTTATCCATCCATCCATCCATTTTCCTCCGCTTATCCGGAACCGGGTCGCGGGGGCAGCAGTCTAAGCAGAGACACCCAGACTTCCCTCTCCCCAGACACTTCCTCCAGCTCTTCCGGTGGAACGCCGAGGCGTTCCCAGGCCAGCCGAGAGACATAGTCCCTCCAGCGTGTCCTGGGTCTTCCCCGGGGCCTCCTCCCAGTGGGACATGCCCGGAACACCTCCCCAGGGAGGCGTCCAGGAGGCATCCGGAACAGATGCCCGAGCCACCTCAGCTGGCCTCTCTCGATGTGAAGGAGCAGCGGGTCTACTCCGAGCTCCCCCCGAGTGACTGAGCTCCTCACCCTATCTCTAAGGGAGCGCCCAGCCACCCTACGGAGGAAACTCATTTCGACCGCCTGTATCCGGGATCTTATCCTTTCGGTCATGATCCAAAGCTCATGACCATAGGTGAGAGTAGGAACGTAGATCGACCGGTAAATCGAGAGCTTCGCCTTACAGCTCAGCTCTTTCTTCACCACGACAGACCGGTACATCGACCGCATTACTGCAGAAGCTGCACCGATCCGTCTGTCAATCTCCCGCTCCATCCTTCCCTCACTCGTGAACAAGACCCCCAGATACTTAAACTCCTCCACCTGGGGCAGAGACTCCCCACCAACCTGAAGAGGACAAGCCACCCTTTTCCGACTGAGAACCATGGCCTCGGACTTAGAGGTGCTGATTCTCATCCCAGCCGCTTCACACTGGGCTGCAAACCGCCCCAGTGCCTGCTGTAGGTCCTGGCTTGAGGAAGCCAACAGGACAACATCATCCGCAAAAAGCAAAGATGAGATCCTGTGGTCCCCAAACCAGACCCCCTCCAGCCCCTGGCTGCGCCTAGAAATCCTGTCCATAAAAATAATGAACAGGACCGGTGACAAAGGGCAGCCCTGCCGGAGTCCAACACGCACCGGGAACAGGTCCGACTTACTGCCAGCAATACGAACCAAACTCCTGCTCCGGTCATACAGGGACCGGACAGCCCTTAGCAAAGGACCCCGGACCCCATACTCCCAGAGCACCCCCCACAGGACACCGCGAGGGACACGGTCGAATGCCTTCTCCAGATCCACAAAACACATGTGGACTGGTTGAGCAAACTCCCATGAACCCTCCAGCACCCTGAACAGGGTATAGAGCTGGTCCATTGTTCCACGACCAGGACGAAAACCGCATTGTTCCTCTTGGATCCAAGGTTCGACAATCGGACGAATTCTCCTCTCCAGTACCCTGGCGTAGACCTTCCCGGGGAGGCTGAGAAGTGTGATCCCCCTATAGTTGGAACACACTCTCCGGTCCCCCTGGCTATAGGAATATTTTAATATTTAATTTCATTTAATTTCTGTATTACTACTTAATTTCTACTTCAACAAAAAAACTAGAAGTGTTGCCTTGCCAATAATAGATTTTTTTTCTTCTACCAATTCTTTTATTTTATTTCAGCTTTATTTCAATTGCAGAATTTTTTTTAAATGGCGTTAGTTTTAACAATAACACTGCTGAATACTAAAATCTGTTAAGTTAAACTTAACTTAAAATGTCTATATATCTGTTATTACCTTATACATACAAACATACACACATACACATATATAAAGATTAATAATTAAACTATAAAAATATAAAAGTAAAAGCTAATAAAAAACATAGCATTATATAAATATTACTAAGATAACACTGTCAGCAGATTTGAATTTAGAATAATTTTTTAAAATGTACAATTTAAAAATCACACTTCCTTTTTTAAATTCTCAAATTTTTAAAATTCTAAATATTCAGGTATTCCAAGGTCAATATAACAAATATCTTTATTATTTTTATTTTTTTCTTGAGGCCCCCGCTTTAAACGGCCTGGATTTAAGGCATTACGTGAATGTGATGCGTCTCAAAATGATTCAAGTGTTTATGAAAAAGAAGCTGATTACAGATCAGTTTAAAATGTTACACTTTTGGGTTGCACAGATGAAAAAAAAAAAACATTATTCAGAACAGACCTTCTTCCCCTTTATGGCTTGAATTGCTTTCACTCACCTCTTTATATTTCTCTGCAAACTTGCCGATCTTTTCAATCATTTCAGCTACAAAGATCACATCCACCTTGTCAGAGAAGTTGGGTGCCTCTGCGGTGTAAGCCAACAGCTGCTGAGCCGTCTGAACCGCATTGGTCAGATTCAGAGGCATCTGACATTCAAAAAAATAAACCAAAGTTAAGTAAAAAAAATCAAGCACATCTCACATCAAGGGGAGACACTGCAGGCAAACACAGTTTTTCCATGCATCTGTCAAGTTTGAGATTTGTCCTAAAGTGTTTTTTCAAACTAGTGGAAAGAAAACACCTAAAAGACACTGTTAAGTGTTTCTTTTATAGCACTTTATCTAATTGTGTCAACAGATTTCAATTGCAATACATATTTTTAAAAGGCCGTTTTCTCAAAATGAGTTTTTTCTTCTACACTGAGCCATAAATCTCCACTTCAGTAGCACTTACACACACCAAACTTTACATTTTTATTCCTGTCTATATCCTGAAAGTTTTAACAGAGGGATTTGTACATATATGATTTGCTTGATTTTATACAACATTTTATTCCCCAAAAAGTGTAAAAAATATATTGTTTTCTGCCCGCTCTAAGCATATTCTGAATCATGTTGTGACGAAATGAGACCCAAAATTCCCTCTGTAAAAACATTTGACTCTAATATGTCAAAAAATTAAACAAGAATTTTAAAACCGACTTCATCCAGTGTTTAGATTTTTGAACTAGAAATGTATGCAAATTAGTGCATATTTCATTAAATAATGCCTCATTTGCATATTGAAACCTAACATTTTAGAAAACTTGTAATACAAAAAATGCTTGCAATTATCAATGCAATCAAGCAACTACGTAAGTAAGGTGATAACTATTAGTTAATTTTTTTACCCTATTCACCTGCAGTGTCTTGCCTTAAGCACTAGAAGTGTTGCATGATGAGAAGTAACTATTTCGACTGACACAGTTACAGTCCTGTACCTGGTTGATGATATAAAGCACACGCGTGACGTCTTTCATATATTCACAGCGTGAGTAGTCATCATCCGCCCATTGTCCACTGCGGTCACATCGCCTCCACGCACGTCGCTCTTCCGCCGAGCTGCCCGAGTAAATGCCAGCTCCGCTCACCTGCCGTTTACAGGGCAAGTATGCCGTAATGCCAGCCAGAGTCCGAGGCCATCTGCATACAGACATGTTAAATAAATGTTAATGCACAAGAAAGAAAATACCAAATTGTCTGTGATGTTGCATAGAAATAAATAGCCTTGAATGGGAATATATTTGTTTGAATTAGAATATGCAATGAAAAAATAAGTCCAAAAATAAATGAAAGTTTCAGCTTGTGCACTAATATGCATCACTTAGATCTGTTACCACTAGAGTGCAGCGAAGAGCTAAAGTTATAAACATATCATGTACAAAATCTATGCCAATCATATTTATACTGCTTTGAAAGTACCTAAGGTACATGGTGAGCAATCAGTGTTACTTTCAACAATGCAAAGTTTGGGGTAAGGAAGATTTTAATGACAGAAAATAATACTTTTATTCAGTAAGGAAGCTTTAAATTGATCAAAAGTGACAGTAAATACATTTATAATGCTACAAAATAATTATATATTTCAAAAAAATGCTTTTCATTTGAACTTTATTCATCAAAGATTCTATTTATCCAAAGACAAAGCAGAAAAAAAGTTTTAACATCAATAAGAAATGTTTCTTGAGCAGCAAAAATCAGCACCATAGAATGATTTCTGAAGGATCATGTGACACTGAAACTGGAGCAATGATGCTGAAAATTCAGCATTGCATCACAGGAATAAATTACATTTTAAAATATATTACAATAGATAAAAGTTATTTTAAATTGTAATATTATTTTACTTTTTTTACTCTATTTTGATTAAATAAACACAGCCTTAGTGAGCATAACAGATTTCAAATACTTTCAAAAACAAGTCTTAGTGACAGACCCAATTCCTCAGAATTGTGAGCTACAAACTCGCAATTGCAAGTTATGTCAAAATTGCAATTCTGAGATAGAAAGTGAGAATTACAAGTTTATTTTTCACTATTCTGACTGTGTAACTTGCAGTTGTGAGTTTATATAATGCATTCAGAAAAAAAAGTCAAAATTTACTTTATTTATTTATTTATTTTTATTTAAACTATAATATTTTAAATAAGTGTCTTTAAATAAATTGTTAAAGTACTAAAATGACTAAAAAACTAATTTCTTTATAGATCTATATAGAAAAAAAGTCACAGTTCTGACTTTTTTCTCAGAATTGCATAATATAAACTCACAATTACGAGATATAAAGTCAGAATTGCGAGTTATAAACTTGCAATTTTAAGAAAAAAGTCACAATTCCGACTTTATTTCTTAAAATTGCGAGTTTATCTCATAACATTTGAAATAAATACTACAATAAAACAAAAATAACACTGATTATTCAAATCAAATCTTAGTAAGTATAGTGTTATTATACTTTTATACATAATTAGTGATTATAATGAGAAATATATTCAAATAAATTTAATTACATTTAAATAATAGCAAATTGTACAAGAAAATACAATTTAAAAACATACTACGGAAGCCCGTTTCCGCCACTGAATAAAAAATAAAAAAGGTAATTGCGACTTTTTCTCTCATAAGTCAGAATTATGAGACATAAACTTGCACAGCCTTAGTGAGCATAAGAGATTTCAAATACTTTCTTAGTGACACCAAACTTTAAACACCAATGATCAGATGTTCATTAAACTCACCTGTACTCCCCCTTGTTGTTTGACACCCGATCTGGCAAGCAGTATTTGGCAGAACTCTCCAAAACTACAATGTGGACCGTCCTAGTGTTGTTTCCTCGACTGGTGCGAACGCGACACTCCCAGTTTCCAGTGAATCCCGGCTGGATGTTGGAAATGGTCAAGGCGCTGTGTGAGGAGAAATAAAACCAGACAAAAAAAATGTTGCTTTGGAAGAAAAGCTATTTAAAATCATTTGAAATAAAGCTGAAAAAAATAAACTGAATATTTAATAAAAAACTAAAAATCAGAAACATGCCTCGGAACTAACTGAAACAAGTTTTAGATAAAGTACTAAAATTACTAAAACTGAAAAAATAAGAGATTTATAGAAATCTTTTTGCTATATTCTATAAAAGCCTGTTTCCACCACTGAATCAAAAAAAAAAAAGTATTTTTTCCCCCTCAGAATTGTATCAAACTCAAAATTATGACTTTTTTTTTCTCTGAATTGCATGATATAAAGTTATAAAGTCAGAATAGCAAAATATAAACTAGTAATTTTGACTTTTTCATGGAAATGCGAGTTTGCATCTCACAACTCTGACTTATTCCTCAGAATTGAAATTTGCAATTGCTAGTTATAATGTCAGAATTGCAATTCTGAGATAAAAATAGACAATTACAAGTTTATTTTTCACTATTCTGACTACATAACTTCCAGTTGTGAGTTTATATAATGCAATTCAGAAAAGTCAAAATTGTGACATCTGTGAAAAAAAATCTGTGAAAATTGTGAGATGAAAAGTCACCTTTTTTTGATGAAAAACCTCTTATACTTTTAAAACTGCTTATATTAAAAACTACAAATGTTTAATTTAAGTGTCTTTAGTAAAATTGCTAAAAACTAATATAATAAATATAAATAGTAAATATCTAATCTTTATAAAAAAAACTATGAAAGTCTGCTTAGAATTCTTTAAAAAAAATTCTATATATAATTTCTAAGCAGACTTTCAAAAAATAATAAAATAATATATATACACATAGATATATATTATTTTAGTTAGAATGAATACACACACACACACACACACACACACATACATATATACATATATATATATATATATATATATATATTCTCTAACTATGAATGTCTGCTTAGAATTCTTTTATATATATATATATTTTTTAATATAGATATATATATATTATTTTAGTTAGAATACACACACACACACATACATATATATATATATATATATATAAGAATTCTAAGCAGACCTTCATAGTTTTTTAATATAGATATATATATATATTATTTTAGTTAGAATACACACACACACACATAAAGAAAACTAAAAATATTAATATTTCAAATTAGCTTTTATTTTTATTTCTAAAATTGCTAAAAAACTAATATAAAAAAACCTATATAAAAATATGAAAGTCTGCTTTGAATTTGTTTTTATATTTATATATATATATATATATATATATATATATATATTTTTTATATTATATATACTTTTATTTTTATAAATTGTATAATAGTATCAACAATACTAAAATAACATAATAATTGATGCTTTGGCAGAATATACTGTTGCTGCACAACCTACATTTTTCTTCCTTTAAGAACAATACATTGCTTTTTTTTTTAAGTTCTGGAAGTTTTTTAGCACAATGTTGGCAGATCGAGTGTTAGTTCATATTTCAGGTATTTGTATCGTCATGCTCCGAGGCAAACACTGCTCATAGTGTGATTCATGTGTATCTAGTGTGCCAAAATGCCATTTTGCAGTGAGTATTGGGTTTGTCATCTCCTTCACAGCTGGTTTCTATTACCTGGCTATTAAAGAGCAATTCTGCACCATGCTTTTCTCAATGTAGATGCCCTGAGTGGCATCAGGTTCCACCATCTTCCCGTCCTGATACCACAGAACCTGCATGTCCTCGTCCACGAAAGACGCCATGCACTGAAACGGAAGGCTGTCTCCCTGGAAGACGATCTGATGCTGGGACGGAGTCATCTGGAAGGAGGGAAGCTCTAGAGGAGCGTCTAAAATAGAGAACGGAGGAAAAACAAAGGAGAGAGAAAGAGAAATGCTGTGGTGAGCCACAGATGACGACTATGTGCAAAAGCTGACATTAATGAGTGATCTGAGTGCAGTTTCATTGTCGTTCTTGCTCAAGCTGTGGTTACAAAAGTCCAAAATCAACATAAACGGGAGGCCTGAAACAAGGCTGAAGGTCTTTTATAGCAGGATTACTCTGCTTTTAGTGTCGGAGAGTGAGTCTGCATTAGTAAAGGAACAGGAAGTCATCAACTAAACATGCTTGTGTTTTCTACTATTTGCAACAGTGTAATTTTACTATGAACATTGGAGATTTAATGTGCAGTATGTCACAGGTCATGGAAAGCTCTGGTTACTCTTATCAGGCTACATGTTGCACAATGTCATTAAAATACAACTAAATTAAACACTTATCTCATTTAATCTAGTTACAGCGTAGGCCAAACCTGACCTTTTTTGCTCATGTATGCAATGATTACAAACTGTTTTTATGATTTAAAATCAAGCTAAAATGACTTAATTAAACTACTTAAATAAATAACTAAAAAAACACTTAAAAAAAGATTTTTTAAAAAAGAACCTTAAACTAACATTAAAAGGAAAACTGAAAATATGTTAGTAAATACTATAATAGTATGTAAATAATACTTAGCACACATTTTAGAAACTAAGAAATATATTTAATAATTAATACACAAATACATTTACTAATAATAAAATTCAACAATGTATATATAAAACAAAATTATAATACAACTAATACTAACATAATACTAAATAATAATAATCTTTAATATTATAAAAAGCAAAATATTCCAAATAAATACTACAATAAAACAATTACAGTTATTCAAACCAATTTTTAGGTATACTTATTATATTTATAATTTGATTATAATGAGAAATATTTAATATATTTAAATAAATGTAAACAAATGATTTGATATTAGGATATTTACATTTAAATAATTGTACAATTTTATAAGAAAATACAATTTAAAAACATGGACTATGGAAGCCCATTTCTGCCACTGAATAAAAAATTAAAAAGCTAACTGGCTTTTTATCTCACAACTCTTTTTTTCTCCGAATTGTGAGTTATAATGTCAGAATTGCGAGATAAAAGCTCATAATTTTGACTTTTTCCCTCTCGCAGTAGTAAGTTTGTAACTCACAATTGCAAGTTATAAAGTCAGAATTGTGAGATATGAACTCACAATTGCGAGAAATAAAGTCAGAATTGCAAGAGATAAACTTTTAAAATTCGCCTTTTTTGTATCTAACAATTCAGAATTTTTTTTCTCTGAATTGAATATGTTATAAAGTTAGAATTATGAAATACAAACTTGCAAATGCGAATTATAAAGTCATAATTCTGATGTTTTTTTCTCAGAATTGCATGATATAAACTCACAATTGTGAGAAATAAAGTCCGATTTGCAAGATAAAAACTTTTGTGATTGCGAGTTTGTATCTTGCAATTGTGACCTTTTCTCAGAATAGTGAGATATAAGCTTGCAATTGTAAGTTATAAAGTCCAAGTTTGAGATGAAAAAAGACTAATATGATCTCAGAATTGAATTTTATATCTCACAATTCTGACTTAACTCGCTTTTCTTAGAAAAAAAGTTACAATTGTGAGATATAAACTCGCAAATTTTAAGAAAAAAAGTCACAATTGTGAGTTTATCTCTTGCAATTCTGACTTTATTTCTCAAAATTCAGAGTTTATTTCTCACAATTCTGACTATAACTCGCAATTGTGAGTTTATATCATTATTCTGAGAAAAAAGTCAGAATTGTAAGAAAAAAAAGTCGCAATTACCTTTTTTATTTTTTATTCAGTGGCGGAAAGAAAAAAAATTAAAGTAGAAAATAAGAAGATAAATGAAATAATTTGTCTGAGGGTTAGAAAACATCATTATAAAAACAACAGAAGTTAGTGGAATAATCTTTAGTGTGATAGTAAACAGGTGTGTGAGTGTGTATTCTTACCACAGGTGAGTGTTTCAGGTCTGAGCGAGGTTATCAGCTGACCCTGCAGGGAGCGAGGGAACGAACAGCGAGTTTCCTTCACCCCTATCGCCTTCTCTTTGATCCAGACCACCAACCATTGCAGGTTACAGTCGCACAGAAGATAAGGGCTATCAAACTCCCTAAAATGTATATAGCATGTTCAGAAACCATAAAAACCACATCAGTGCCAATGATAAGATCACAAGAACATTCCTTTCTACTGAGTGTGGGTCAACGGATGCATTAAATTTAGATCCGAGGGTAAACTCTGGATGTCCCCTATCAAAGTAGAAACATGTTTGAAGACATGCCAAGTGTTATGAAACCTTATCGCAAGCGTTTAAGTTAATGAATATGAATTTTGTGAACACAGGCACTAATAAACAGCAATCAAATTTATTTTAGGCGTTGCACATGGCCATTTGTGCCGCCATTGCAATTTTGTGTGCAAAAAAACAAAAACAAAACACTTACAGCATTTTCAGAGAGCCAAGGCTGTCGAAAATCCCTTGGGACAGTGAAGAAAACTTGTTCTCTGAAAGGTTGCTACAATAAAAAAGAGAATTAATGAGTAAAATGTACTATGTTAAATGGAAACTGATGTTAAAACCGTGAGTAATTTTTGCACAGAAAAAAAATAATTAAATAAAATTAACAAACAGTAACGAATTAAATGTGAAAGAGAAGATAAAACTTAATTATGGTATTTGCTTGTAAAATGTACTCCAAAGTAATTTCAGGGCTATTAAGGTTAACTCCAACCAAAAGCACAAAACATGTTACTTGAAATGAAACAAAAATATACAAAAACCTAAATATTAGTATTTTATTTCAGCTATTTGCAACATTTGTCATTTTCATTTAGTCTATTTTGATTTACTCAAATAAAATACTAAAAATGAAACAAAAAAATCTGTAATAATAAATACAGTATATATAAAAATAATAAAAATACATATTTATGAAAACTATAAAAAAAATAATTTAAAAATAGATAACAGAATAATTTCAAACAAATAACTAAAACTTTAAAATAACAACATAAAACACATTTTTTTATATTATTAAAAACTATGATAGCATCTCAAAAGTGCTGATAAATAAAATGATTATTATTATTATTATTATTATTATTATTATTATTATTATTATTATTATTATTATTATTATTATGAAATAACACACTGCCCCTGGATATCTGTGAAAACTGGTAAATTATTTTAAGATTTTTTATATTATTTTGTGGACAACTTTCTTAACCACTGAGCAAAAGTGTCATATCTGTTGTCTAGAATGACAAGAAAATAAATAAATAAAAAACACATAAAATGTATAAATAAATACAAAATAAAAAATAAAAAATAAAATAACCACACACAAATACGAATATAACCTAACAAAAAAATTGAATGAAACCTATAAAAAAAATACTTAAAAAAAAATAAATAGAAAAATTACAAACAAAAACCAAATGAAAAACTATTACCAAAATTTAACCAAAACAGAAAAAATAAAAAAAGAATATGCATATAAATAATATATAAAATATAAAAAAAAAACAAATCTTAATTAAATATATAATAGTTAAAATGTATTTTACAAAATATATATCAAATAAATATAAAAAAAGATTACAAATTACTAAAATTAACTAAAATAACACAACAATTCTAAACATTAATAAACTATAATAGCATCTCAATGATACAAAAGTATTGTACTACTTATAACTTCAAAAATGTATTTTTAGTTTTATATTGTTTAAGGTGTCCTTGTGTGTCTTGAAAAAAAATATTAATAAAACCTATAAAAAAATACATTAAAAAATTAGAAAAATTACAAACAAAAAAATAAATTACTAAAACTTTAACTACAATTAAACAAAAACAGAAAATGATGAATAAATATGATTATTATTATTACTATTATTAAATTATACTAAATTGTAATATTTGGTGAATAACTTTCTTAACCACTGGGGCAGAAGTGTCTACAATGGCAAAAAAAAAAAAAAAAAAAAAAAAAAAACTTTACCTGAAATTAAAAATTAACGAAACCTATAAAAGCGAAGTGTCTTGAACAGTGAATAAATAAACCACTGGGGCAGAAGTCTCATATTTGTTGTCTAGAATGGCAAAAAAAAGTCCGAAAATAAATATAAAAAAAAAAAAAAAAACCTTAACCTAAATAAAAAAAAGACACCAATAAAAGTTAAGTGTCTTAAAAAGTGCTAATAAATAACATCTGTGAAAACTAGTAAATTATTTTAATATTTTATGGACACCTTTCTTAACCATCGGGTCAAAAGTGTCATATCTGTTGTCTAAAATGGAAAAAAATAAATAAGTAAGGACTGTAATGTTGTTCCCATTTATTCAAGTGGGATCCATTAACATATTAAACTAAAAAGCCTCATTACAAACAGTTTATGTTTTCAATTTTTCCTGTATACCCTTGACATCACATCTGTTTGGGATGAAATCTGTTCAGTTTCAGCTGCTGTCTTAATTGAAATGACTGGATCAGGTCTAATGTTCACCTTCAGCAGGTGAAGACGACGCTCACTGTTACACCAGCAGCTGTCGCTGCACTCACGGGACACCGGCGTTAACACGCTCATCTAACAACACCTGTTATGAGCTTTAGCATTCTGTGAAGGGTAATTAGGCTAATGAATCTCAGCCAAACACCACCAATGACATTCGTGTTCTCATCATCGCAATCTAATATGAAAATCGGCAAATAAACCGAGAGGGAGATGGACGAATCGACAGACCGAGGAATGGATAGATCAGTATATATTTGCATTATAAGGTGGATTTGCTTTACACTAAAAGAACGTGACTTTTTGTTGCTACAGTTGGGCTCAAAAGTTTACACCCCCCTTTGAGAATTGCAAAATTGTTTACTAAAATAAGAGGGATAATACAAAATGCATGTTATTTATTATTTAGTACTGATCTGAATAATATATTTCACATAAATATGTTCACATATAGTCCACAAGAGAAAATAATTTATTAAAAATGACTCTGTTCAAAAGTTTTCATACACGTGATTCTTAATACTGTGTTGTTACCTGAATGATCCACAGCTGTGTTTTTTTGTTTAGTGATAGTTGTTCACGAGTCTCTTGTTTGTCCTGAACAGTTAAACTGCCCGCTGTTCTTCAGAAAAATCATTCGGGTCCCACCAATTTTTTGTTTTTTTTTCCCTGCATTTTTGCGTGTTTGAACACTTTCCAAAAATGACTATGATTTTGAGACCCATATTTTCACAATGAGGACAACTGAGGGACTCATATGCAACTATTACAGAAGGTTCAAACGCTCACTGATGCTCCAGAACGAAATGCGATGCATTGAAATTTGAAGACCAGGGTAAATTGAATTAAAAAAAATTTCTGTATCTAAATTGTAAAAAAAAATATGACATTTAGGCTAGGGGTGCACCGATCCGATATTAGGATCAGATATCGGCCCCGATATTGAAAAAATAGCTGGATCGGGGATCGGAAAAATTTACAGATCCACAGGCCGATCCAGTTTTTTTCCTCTTTTTTTTTTTTTTTCTTCCTCAGTCGCAGCCAGTAACTGTAAATATAGGTTGCAGCGTCGCATCAGATCCTACGTCATTCATTAGCAGCACGTGTCTCGCATGCTGGAACAGTTGGAGCGAGCCAAAGAGTCGGCTGTGTGGAGATACTTCATTTATAATGATACTTCTTACTTCTTTAGTAGGATCTTTAGAGATACTTCTTTATAACGTTTGGTAACTTGTTTGATTACTATTGTATGTTTGACCAATACACTTTTGTTTCTACTACTACATTTTATTTATTTAAATTTATTTTAATAAGTTTGATTACATTCTATTTTCGATTTGAATGCACAATTGTTCTTTAAATAACAAATAAATAAGTATTCAATACATTACATCTGTTTTGTCTTAGTTAGGAAAGTAATGTTTAGTTAGGAAAGTTTGGTGCCTTTAGTTTCTTCTACATGGTGGAAGGAAGAAATAAGGTGGAAGGTATGCAGTTTATTATTAATTCAACAATGGTGTCGGATCGGTATCGAGTATCGACAGATATACAAAGCCCAAGTATCGGTATCGGGACTGAAAAAGTCAGATCGGTGCATCCCTAATTTAGGCTAGGGCTGTGCGATTAATCGAAATTCAGTTTCGATTTCAGCTTCAAACGATTATGAAAATACAATAATCGAGATAAAAACTATTATTGCTCCCTTTGTGTGCTTTCGCTCCTCCATAAAAGCCCAATTTCACATGCAAATCAATAAAATCATGTAACATGACTTGCATGTAATGTGACGTGCTTGATTTATTAATGTTTATTTGATGTTGTGTTTTTAAAAGCACGAAAGAGAATTTGCGCTGTTTTGCGTATGCACTCAGAGACTGAACAGAACACAGAGAAGTGAACGTTTAGATGCGTACCTGAACGGTCAAATACATGCAAATGTGTGTCAAAATGCGGCATTTGGTGATTATTTGTGTAAACCTTCATCAGTTATGTCTGAAATTAACAAACAGTTGAGAATGTAAATACGTGTGTAACAGTATATTGGATCCGTGTAGCTCTGAATGTGGCCACAAGTAATATTCCTTCCGCCAAAATCACTCACTGCTCTTAAAAGGACTTTTGCTGTTTTTATAAGAAACAAAGCATGTGTAATTCTTACAATGAAGACTATGCTGATTTATTTTACATTCAATTAATTACATTAAATACCCCCCAAGAAATCAGTTAAATTTTTTATTGTATTGCTATCTTTAAATTAATCAATCATATAAAGTTCCAGACCCACTCATAATCATGTTAAATAATAGTGATTACAATTTTGACCAAAATAATCGTGATTATGATTTTTGCCATAAACAAGCAGTCCCAATTTAGGCAAAATATGAAAAATGTACACGTCTTCATTCTGTTAAAAAGTTTAGGCTCTTGATGCATCATGTTTCCTTCTGGAGCATCAGCGTTTGAACCAGTGTTGTTTTCGTCAACGATGACGATGACGAAATCATTTCGTTGACGCCACTTTTTTTCATGACGATAACGAGACGATGACGAGATAAAAATGGCTCGTTGATGACTAAAACATGACAAGACGTGTGTGAGTTTTCGTTGACGAGACGAGAATAGACGAAAATGTTAGTGGGTGGTCCGTCAGACGTTTAAAATGCATGACATTTCCGCTTATTGTGCATGCCAATCAAAGGTTGTATCAGCGATTTCTAGCCTAAAACATAAAGTGTCATTTTCAGCTGACCTTTCTTCACGATCCGCTCGCTGCCTGCCCCATAAATTGTCTGTGAAAAAAACGCGTCTCTCTGGTCAGCCTAGGGTCCGAGATATGCCAAAAAAAACAATCGGCGCTATCAACTATTCAACAGAAAAACAAACAGTGTTCCAACCAATCAGCGTCAGGGGTTTGGTGTTGTGGACTTTCCTACTGGTGCTGGGATGTGAGGGAGGCGGAGCGAAAGTCCACAACACCAAACCCCTGACTTAAAAAGTATCTGACGCTATGGCAAGCCGTTTTAGCATTAAATACTCTTTGCTGTACTAGTATGGCAAGCCGTTTTAGCATTCCATCCTTGTTTGTCTTTTATGTTCTAAAACATTCCTTCATTATTGTAATTATTGGTGAAAATAGTCGATCCGGAAGCTCACATTGTGTTGAACTATAGATCTGCTATTTTCAGAACTTATAAGTGACACTACCCAACAGCAAAATACTTACTGACCTACATTAATTTGTTAAAAGACTACTTTTTTCCCTTTTTTTGACTAAAACCTTTTTGACTTTTCGTCGACTAAAACTAGACTAAAACCTTTTTGACTTTTCGTCGACTAAAATTGGACTACAACTATCACATATAGAAGTGACTAAAATTTGGCTAAAACTAAGAAGCATTTTAGTCCAAAAGACTAAAACTAAGACTAAATCTAAGATGGTTGTCAAAAACAACACTGGTTTGAGCCTTCTGTAATAGTTGCATATGAGTCCCTCAGTTGTCCTCAGTGTGAAAAGATGGGTTTCAAAATCATACAGTCATTGTTGGAAAGGGTTCAAATACACAAAAATGCTGGAAAACCAAAGAATTTGTGGGACCTGAAGGATTTTTCTGAAGAACAGCGGGAAGTTTAACTGTTCAGGACAAACAAGGGACTCATGAACAACTATCACTAAACAAAAATAAAAATAAAAACCCCGCTGTGGATCATTCAGGTAACAACAGTATTAAGAATCAAGCGTATGTAAACTTTTGAACAGGGTCATTGTTATAAATTTAAGTATTATTTTCTCTTGTGGACTATATGTAAACATCTTTTATGTGAAATATCTTATTCAGGTCAGTACTAAAAAAACAATAACATGAATTTTCCTAAAATAATTAACATTTTGCAGATTCTGAAAGGAGAATGCAAACATTTGACCATAGCTGCAGTTTACAACTTGTCTGCATAACTGTATAAACGTGCCTTACAATACTATATATAACCAATTTTTCCATGAATTTATTTCATTATATTGAAAACATTTTTTTTTCTCCAAAGAATTTCCCATTTTAAGCTCATATAGTACAGATAAAATCATGACTTACAGTTTAACAAGGTTTGTGAGGCCTTTAAAGACGTCCACATGGAGGCAGCCGATCAGGTTTTTGGACAAGTCTCTGCAAGGTACACAAGACAAGAGTCAGTGTTGTGTAAACTCGTACAGAAGCACTACTATTTAATATTTCTTTCCCGGGTTTGTCCACATATAAAACATTTCATTAAATTGTTAACTAATACATACAAATCACATGCAATTTGCAACATTTTCAAGTATTTTAATAGTCTTCTTATCCAAATACTATGAATAAAAGAAGGTAAATGGGTCAAAGACGAAAAAGGGTTTAAGCATAAAAACAAGAAGTGTAATACTCCTTTAAATTATTTTTGTTTTGTTTTGTTTTTTTCAAAAAAAAAAAAAACATTAAAAAGTTTAGTTTAATTTAATTGCATTTTTGTTTTTGCTTTTCTGAGCAAAAAATAAATATCATACATTTTCCTCTAATTTACAGAAGACACCCACTAAAATGTCATTCAGTGTAACAATGTTGTCAGGCATATTTACAACAAAAATCAATTTATGACATATTAAAAGACAAATTATTTTCAAGCCAAATACAAATGAGTTGTAATTCTATTACAACATTTCGAAAATTTGCCCATTTGCCAGTAAGATTTGTTTACTAATTTTAAACACAATAACATTTAATACGCACCTTTATTCTTTTATCAATTTTTTTAATATGTATAAGTCAGAATAAACATGTTTTTTGCATTTTTACATAATTATTGTGTTACACTGAATGACAATGTAACAATTTCAACCAAGTTTGGACATTTTATGCTACAAAACTTATTTGAAACCTTAAAAGTAGACACTTTTCTTACATTTAATGTGCTTTCTATGGACATAAAATCACTAGTCATTTTTTACATGGACATCTTAACGTCTTTGTCACAATTGTGAGATAAAAAGTCAATTACTTTTTTATTCTTTTATTCAGTGGTAGAAAAAATCTTTCATAAATACAACCGTCAAAATCACACTTCAGAATGAAACTAAATGACAAAACTATCAAACTGATTATAATAATCTAACATTATTATAATGACATTACTCATTTTAGCCATTGAGCTGTAAATGACACCATAATTGATACCACTATGGTCTTGGCAAGTGTTACTTTAATATTATTTGTGTACAGAATTTATTGATATTTAACTAGATTTTATTTTTATATTTTCGGTAATTTTTATTAGGTGTCTTTATATTTAGATATTTATACTTGGGTAACTTCAGATTTATTTCAGCTTTACTTTAAACATTTTATTTCAAAGCAATATTTGCAAATTAGTTTTAAGTTTACATTTTTCATCCATTATATAATTTATTCCTGATTTATTTAAGTTAACTGCAACAAACGATACATTTTAGTTGTTGACTTGCAGAATAAAAAAAGCCTTAAAACTGCCTTTATTATGCAAAGCATCCCTTTTAATTTCAGATTTATTTCAGCTTTACTTAAGTAATTCGACCACTTTAAACATTTTATTTCAAAGCAATATTTGCAAAATTATTTTTAAGTTTACATTTTTCATCCATTATATAATTTATTCCTGATTTATTTAAGTTAACTGCAACAAACAATACATTTTAGTAGTTGACTTGCAGAATAAAAAAAAGCCTTAAAACTGCCTTTATTATGCAAAGCATCCCTTATAACTTCAGATTTATTTCAGCTTTAAGTAATTTTACCACTTTAAACATTTTATTTCAAAGCAATATATGCAAATTAGTTTTAAGTTTACATTTTTCATCCATTATATAATTTATTCCTAATTTATTTAAGTTAACTGCAACAAACAATACATTTTAGTTGTTGACTTGCAGAATAAAAAAAGCCTTAAAACTGACTTTATTATGCAAAGCATCCCTTATAATTTCAGATTTATTTCAGCTTTAAGTAATTTTACCACTTTAAACATTTTATTTCAAAGCAATATTTGCAAATTTAGTTTAAGTTTATATTTTTCATCCATTATATAATTTATTCCTGATTTATTTAACTTAACTGCAACAACAAACAATTCATTTTAGTAGTTGACTTGCAGAATAAAAAAGCCTTAAAACTGCCTTTATTATGCAAAGCATCCCTTATAATTTCAGATTTATTTCAGCTTTAAGTAATTTTACCACATTAAACATTTTATTTCAAAGCAATATATGCAAATTAGTATTAAGTTTAAATTTTTCATCCATTTTATAATTTATTCCTAATTTATGTAACTTAACTGCAACAACAAACAATACATTTTCGTAATTGTCTTAACAGAATAAAAAAGCCTTAAAAAAGCCTTTATTAAACAAAGCATCCCTTATAACTTCAGATTTATTTCAGCTTTAAGTAATTTTGCCACTTTAAACATTTTATTTCAAAGCAATATTTGCAAATTTAGTTTAAGTTTACATTTTTCATCCATTATATAATTTATTCCTGATTTATTTAACTTAACTGCAACAAACAATACATTTTAGTAGTTGTCTTGACAATAAAAAAGCCTTAAAACCGCCTTTATCAAGCAAAGCATCCCTTATAAAAACATGAAACGCACTTCTCCAAACACTTCTCATCCTGCCTATATTTTTCCATTATTGACAGCCAAACGACCATTACATCCTAGTCAAAACAAAATTATTCCTGTCAATCTAGCAGTCTTCACACAGGACACGACATGTTTTTGGCAAAGGTCTCTAAACCCCAACGAATCGCTTGCTTTCATGTCAAGCCAAATGTTTCAGACATACAAGCACGAGACATTCAAATACAGCGCTTTAATTTACAGCAAGCTTCATTCCAACATTCAAAAGCAAGTGCATAGATATGATTAGAAGATGATACATAAGCATAAACCTTAGTAGGAATTCATCAAAGTTGCCTCAAACAGAATAAATGGTTTGAAATTGGAATTTAACGGCAAGTCTGTGGTTTTATCGTTGCCATAATACAAACCCTTTGTAGGATCCTGAATTTGACTCATGTGACTCACAATGGAAATGGAAGTGACTATCATACCAGAGGGCTTAACCACAGCAGGAATGCGAGGCTCGCGTTTTTGATAAAGCCCTTGCACGAATGCTTATTATTCATTGTCGAAATCATTATTTGGTTGTGTAAACAGTGAATAGTGGCCCTTTTTCTTACGATTTCCTTATAGCTTACTTCTATTCCTTACTTTTACAATTCCTGCAGAACTTGCTGCCAAAAAATACAGTCAAATTATATCATTTTAAATAACTATTTTCTATTGCAATACATTTTAGTATGTAATTTATTCCTGTGATGCTAAGCTGAATTTTCAGCATCATTACTCCAGCTCAATTATCAATGGTTAATATTTTGTGGAAAATATTTTTTCAGGATTCTTTCAATGAATAGAAGGTTTTAAAGAATCACATTTATTTGAACCCCCCCCCCCCAAAAAAAAAATTATTAATTGAATTCACTAATTTTTTTTTTAAGGTAAGTGGTTGCAATTAATTAATTTTAGCTGCATTTAAATAAAATAAAAAATATGTTGAAAGTTAGCAAACTAAAGTAGTTTATTTAAATTTAGCTTAAATTGATTGCCACATACCTTAAAAAAAAAAATTAGTAAATTAAATTAATTTTTTTCAGTGTATGTTTTCACTCACTTTTGATAAATGCAATGCGTATTTGTTGAATAAAAGCATTCAGTTTTATTAAAAATTAAATTAATTTTATTAAACATTTGAAAGGTACGATATCATGATTTCTGCATAAATATTAAGTAGCATGACTGATTTCTTAAGGATCATGTGACATTGAAAACTGGAGTAATGATGCTAAAAAAAACAGATTTTCATCACAGGAATAAATTTCATTTTAAAACATTACAATAGAAAACAGTTATTTTAATTTGCAATATTACTAGTGTTTTTACTGTATTTTTGAGCACATAAATGCAGCCTTTGTGAGCATATTAAAGCAATAAATAATTAAAAAATCTTGAAAATCATGTTTTCAAACTTTTGAGAAGTACTGTATGATCAGGTAACAACTATTATTAAATATCGGGCTGTAACAACTAAAAAATAAAAATGATAATTTATATTTAACTATTAGCATGACTGATTTCTGAAGGATCATGTGACATTGAAAACTGGAGTAATGATGCTGAAAATTCACATTTTCATCACAGTAATAAATTTCATTTTAAAATATATTACAATAGAAAACAGTTATTTTAATTTGCATTAATTTTAGTGTTTTTACTGTATTTTTGAGCACATAAATGCAGCGTTGGTGAGCATATTAAAACCAATAAATCATTAAAAATGCTTGAAAATCATGTTTTTAAATCTTGAATAGTACTGTATAATCAGGTAACAACTATTATTAAATATCGGGCTGTAACAACTAATCGATAAAAACGATAATTTATATTTAACTATTAGCACGAATGATTTCTAAAGGATCATGTGACACTGAAAACTGGAGTAATGATGCTGAAAATTCTGATTTTCATCACAGGAATAAATATTATTTTAAAATATATTACAATAAAACAACAGTTATTTTAATTTGCAATAATATTTTACAATATTAGCGTTTTGACTATTTTTGAGCACGTAAATGCAGCCTCTGTGAGCATATTAAAATACTTTTGAGAAGTACTGTACAATCAGGTAACAACTATAATTAATTATTGGGCTGTAACAGCTATTCAATAAAACCTATCATGTATATTTAACAATAAAAAAAAAATAATAATAAAAGTCACTATACCGTAATGAAAACACATTTCTATGGACAAAATACATTATTGCCTAAAACATGAAATGAAATTTTGTATGTAACCTCATATAAAAATAACCATAGTAATAAAATATAAATAATATAAATGTTTCTCTTTTTAAAGATTAACTTCAGACTTGAATATAATAATTTTTTACATTTTAATCAAGTATGAATAATGCTTACCATGATTACATAAAACCATCTAAATCTTTTAGATAATATTAAGATCTTATCATCTCACACACAATCATCTTCTTTAGCTAATATCTAATGAATGCATTTAGTAATCAGCATCAGCAATTTCTTTTAAAGCTCAGGACACTTTGACATTTTCTCCACTGGATTTGGCAAAGTAACTTGGGCTATAAAACTGTGAAAATTCATCTTGTGCATGCTCTCAACAGTTCGGACGACAGCAATTCTTTTTTTCAGGGGAGCCGCATACTTCTACATTTAGCCAGCCAAACAGCAGTTTATATTGGCAAGGAGTGAGTCATATTACACGGGCGCGCCATACACGCGAACCCTCACAAGAGAACGTATATAACCGACCGCTCGCCACATATGCACTCCGCACAAAACAGGGAACAAACTCTCCTTTCTTTCTCCAACTCTCAATAGTTCTCACACACACACACACACACACACACACACACACACACACACACAGAACTACTGGCATGTTAAAGTTGATAGCATCAGTCATGCTGTGCAGAGTGCTGTCTGGACATCGTCCACCTGGAGTGAAGAACTGCAGAAAGATGAAGTCTTATTTCTGTGGCTGCACACACCCAACAGTGAAGCTGTTTTTACTCGAATGCAAGCTTTTCCACAACAGAGGTGTCAACCAGTGTTAATTTAGTACTTCTGAGTTTTTATTTTTATATTTTAAAATTTAAATACTTTCATTTTGATTTTAGTTAAAGTTTTAGTAGCCACAAAAAAATGAGCAATCTCAGGATTTAAACTTACACTGAAAAAAATATAGTATTTAGCATAATAAAATAAATATTTATTATTATTTAATTATTTGTATTTATTAATATTTAAAAAAATATAAAACATGAAGGAAAAACTACAAACAAAGAGTAAAACAGGAACAGACGGGAAGACACTTATTTTTAACATGACATTTTGGATGTAAACTGTTATTTAAAAAATAAATATATTTAAGCTTTAGAAAGAAAGAAAGAAAATGAAAAGGAAGCAAAAATAAAAGAAAAAGTAAGAATTAAGAAAAAAAAGAAAAAGAAAGAAAAAATAATTTAAAAGAAAGAAATAATTAAAAAGCAAGAAAGAACGAAAAAAATAATATAAAAGAAAGAAAGAAAGAAAGAAATAATTAAAAAGCAAGAAAGAAAGAAAAAAGAATTTAAAGAAAGAAAGAAAGGAAAAAGAATATAAGAAAGAAAGAAAGAAAGATAATTTTAAAAAGAAAATTTTGAAAAGAAAGAAAGAAACTAAAAAAGAATCGAAAATGTTGAAAAGAAAAAAAGAATTTAAGAAAGAAAGAAAGAAAAAAGAAAGAAAGAAAGTAAAAAAAAGAATTTTGGAAAGAAAGAAAGAAAGAAAGAAAGAAAGAAAGAAAGAAAGAAAGAAAGAAAGAAAGAAAGAAAGAAAGAAAGAAAGAAAGAAAGAAAGAAAGAAAGAAAGAAAGAAAGAAAGAAAAAGAAGGAAAAAGAATTTGGGAAAAAAGGAATATGAAAGAAAGAATTTTGAAAAGAAAGAAAGAATAAGACTAAAAGAAACAAAAAGAATAAAAGACAAAGAAAGAAAAAAAAGAATAAAATAAAAAAGTAAGAACAATACATATATACACATACATATATATAGATTGTTATAATATAAATTTATTATTTAATTATTTATATATTTAGCTTTTTATATTATTTATATGGACAAAATGGCTAAAACAAAAAGGAAAAAAGAATTAATGAAGTGATACCAAACAATTAGATGTTAAAACAGGAACAGACGGGTAAAGACTAATTTTAAAAAAATCAGGATTTAAGCTTTAAAAAGAAAAATATATATTATTTATTATAATGAAAATAAATATTTCTTATTAATCATTTACATATTTAGGGTTTTATTCTATTTATAAGGACAAAGTGCCTAAACCATAAAACAAGAACAGACCGGTCAAGACAATTATGTATGTAACCTGTTCTTTACAAAAAAAAAAAAAAAAAAAAAAAATATTATATATATATATTATATATAATTAATCGAAATTAATCGCATTTTTATCGCATATAAATATTTGACCTGAGAACAGTGAGAATTAAGATTTTTACATGGATTTTTAGTATACCATTGAATAATGACTGAATACATAAGCTTAAGCAACAAAATATTGTTTATTTTTGTTCAACCAAGTCCAACAGACCAATGCAATATTGCCATTAAGTGTAGCAAGAGGCACGTTCTTTAACGAGTCTTTCATGCCGAGAACTCTGCTCTTGTGTTTGCTTAATTATGCATTTAAACGTTAATGACCAAACCTATCATTATAAATGTTGCTGCACATGGAATATAACGCGGATAACATTTAAAAAATATTTTTTATCAGGTTACACACTGATTATTTATCACGTAAACCCCTTTCTCTACCTGTCCGTTGGTCGCGTATATCCTCCATGTTTGTAGTTTTTTAACACTTTTTATGCGTGTTTGTAGTTCTAATCGAATCCTCGTTCACGGCGCAGTGTGTTGAGGGCAATATTAGCCGTTAAGAGTGTGCATTGATCGTTAAGTAGTAGACCATCCGGGAATCTTTGGAATAATTTTTTAAACATACTACGATTTGGGACATACAATACTATTTAGGACGGACGCAGCTTGTCTAAACGCTAGTTGGTGCTCCAGTATAATCGGTCCGCGGAATCTCATCCAGTAAGAAACGTTCCGCGGTGCAAAACTAAGTGCAATTAAAATGCGTTAAAAAAATTAACGCGTTATTTTTGTGTAATTAATTAATCTAAATTAACGCGTTAAAGTCCCGGCCCTAATATATATATATATGATTTAGAAATATATTAATATTTATTCAATAATAAATACATATTTATTTAATTATTCATATTTTTGTTATATTTTTAGATTATTTATTAGGTCATTTTATTATTGTTTTTTTGTCTATTATTATTATTATTATTATTATTATTATTATTTTCATTTTATTACTTTGTATTTCAGTTTTTTGTTTAGTAGTACAAAACTTAAACTTTTTTTTTTTTTTGCCTTGGCAACAAGTTGAATTGAAATGAGTTTAAGATTTTATTTCAGCTAAGGTTTGTTTCATTTCAAGTAACAATTTGTTTTATGGTTTTAGTTTTAGAGTCTTGTTACACAACACCATTTTCAACTAAAAGTGGAAAAGTTTTATGCATTTTGGTCATTAATTTATGCAACAACTTTTTGGGGGCCTAACAAGGCAAACATTTGAAAACGGGTTTCAAAGAGCAAGTTTTTGTAAACAATACAATTTACAAATTTGTAAAAACATTGATGCCATGAGCATGCATATCATGTGTTTAGTGACGTCGCCAACTCCTGACCTGGCAGACGCAATGTGGCAAAAATGCAAAAGTAAAACTTTACTGTCCTTAGTACAACAAACCTTTAGTTTACTACAATAACCCTGGTGTCAACACATTTTACACACAAGCAAGACAGAATACTTACAGTCTTTTGAGGGCGAAAAGTCCATAAAAAGCTCCTGGTTCAATATGTGTGATTATGTTGTTCTTTATGTCCCTGCAAAGAAAGAAAAAAAAAAAACAGCTTTAGACAGTGAACATTATCAAGCACTTCAAAAAAATGGCCTTTGGTTAATTTCAAACACACAATTCAAACATGAGCCAAACTGAGCCAACCCAACCCTATAATAACAGGTTATTCAAAACTCAGAAAACACGCCAGTGGGTATAACACGCAAGCCTTTTGATGCTTTGACGTGCTGTAGCTCACAGCCATAAGCAAATGCGCAGCTCTTAATAAATCACTCTGGTTTAGCAGTGTAACGTAACATGCAGATTGGAAGCTCTTCAAACGCAGCAACTCAGAATGAATTAATTTAGATGATACAATAATATCCTGATGTACTGCACTATACTAGACATCAATTAGAGCAAACGGCATACTGTAATCTTAGATTGACCACTGTAATGTAGCAGTGATATAACAGGGCACTATAATATAGCAGAAAGTGACTGACCACCATTGAAAATCTCGTTCAACAATCCCAGAATCCGACATAAGAGAAAGGGCGGATAAGTTCAAAGACTACCGTCACTGATACCCAAAGCCCACACCTGCGCTAGTCGGCTAGCCTTGTTGAAAACATCATCACAGAGTTCTCGAGTCAAAGGCGGGCTAAACATGTGAGCCTCTTTGATGTTGCGCCATTTGTGGTTTGAGGGAGGAATGGAGGAGCACACAATACGGCATAAGAGAGAAGGTAGACTAAAGTGAAATCAATGATTATAGGATTTCCCTAAGAAAACAGCAACATTTGAAAACATAGACAAATATGAAGCAGCACAAGTGTTTTCAACATTAATAATAATCAGAAACATTTCTTAAAAGGCAAACTAGAATGATTTCTGAATGAGCATATGACACTGGAGTAATGATGTTGAAAATTCAGCTTTGCATCACAAAAATGAAATGCATTTTAAAGGTCCCATAGTCAAAATTGAAATTTCCTGGCTTTTTTTTTCCATGATAACTAAGGTTTAGGGTAGGGCTGTCCCCGAATAGTTGAAGATTCGATGCATCGATATGCGGAGCCTGATTCGACCACCGATCTCACAGTCGAATCTTCGCGGGTGAAACGAGCATCATACCATTTTGGCAATATGGGGAAGCTCAATGTCTAATTGCACACAGAACTACTGGTTTTGTACGGTTATATTAAGTTATATACAACCTTTGATTATGATAATGCAGTAAAAACAAAAGTGAAAAGAAAGAAGCGTTCAATAAATATTTTTGTTTGTGAATAAATCCAACCACCCCTGTGACAGATTTAATTTTCACTTTCCCTGATCCATGACAAGATGAGGACCATCTTGACGGCAGGGATTAGGCCGTGATCACACCGAACACGTTTTTGCAGTTGGAGGCGCCTCTTTTGAATGGTTTTCTGTTGGCAGTGAGCGTTCTGCACGCTGTTTATGCGCCCCCGGCGCCTCGCGTTTTTGCAGGAGCGCTCTGAGCGCCTGAAGTTGAAAAAAAAAAAAAATCAACTCTGAGCGGAAAAACGGCCAACGTCATTCGCGTTCTTTTCCATTGTCCAATCGAATGAATGGAGAGGCGGGCCTTCTGTTGTGGTGACGAAAGTTTACCGTTGCTTAAAAAGTCCGGAGACTGCAAGAAATGGAGGAGAAACCTTTGGTGTCTATCGTCGCTAACCCGGAGCTGTATTATTTAAGGTTTCTGCTAATATGACAGTTTTCTTAACAGCAAAAAACTAAGATTTTAGAGCGCTCGTGCTATAATCCTTTGATTTGACTGACAGGACAGCTGTTTTGGTCGTTGCTTAGCAACATAAAAAAAACGCAGCACACTGCTCTTTTATTAAAAGTCACCAAAAAAAGGCAGTGCTGTGCGCCTTGCGTTTTTAGAACTAAAAGACGCTTTCGGTGTTTTTATTTAAACCTAAATAAGTTCGTCTGTCAGTTGGCAGGCAGTTTTGGTCGCTTTATTAAAAGTTGTTGCTGTGTGCAGTGTGTAAAATAAAATAAAAATAGTTTTACCCTCCTGCTGACTATAGTGTCGTGCCCCTCCCAACCCATTCACACACACACATACAGTAGGCCTAGATGATTCGACTATCGGTCGACTATAGAAAGATTCGAAAATTCTGATTCGACTATGCAAATTCATAGTCGGGGACAGCCCTAGTTTAGGGGCTATGTAACTACCATATGAGTTTCAAAACAGTCAATCCACAGTAAACTGCACACAACCTGCTTAAAGTAGCTGTTTCTTTTCATGAGCCGCTGTGACTTCCGTAAAAATGTGACGTCCGATCTACTCAGTCACCGCCTTCAGTCACCAACCACCGTCCCACCCTCCTTTTGTGAATCCCCGACAACATCGCATCCATTCCATTGCTAAGCAACAACAACAACACGAAAACAAATCGAGAAAACCCTGTTCAGTCGATAGATGTCGAAACTACATCATTGCACAGGCTTCCAAACAACGTTAATATAAGCAGTCCCTCCAGAAAAACGCGATTATGCGATCGCATGATTCCATGCATAATCAGCCAAAGTCCGCATATTTATGCGGGGGACGCATTTTTTCAAATACGCCGCACTTTCGCCGCATAAATTGCAGATTTCCGCGCGCAAAATATGCGGGCTTGCATGATTTCATAATCCCATTTCCGTTTGGGTCTTTGTCTTCGTTCTTTCGAGTACTATTGTGGTCGCGCGTTGCCGCGACGTTCTGTCTTGTCTCACTTTATTTTCGCCTGCCTGACCAGTCCACATCAAGTGTATTGGACATCGAGAGATTGTGAGACCCGAATATTAATCCGTGTGGCCGTTTGGCCATCCCCGCACTGTTTGAGGACTGTGTTTGTGGGGTTCGTATGGTACCATTAGATTGTTGTGTGGATGAAATTATAAGTTGATGTGAGTGGTTTGAGTGTGGTCTGTTTGTTTATTGTTGGAAGCGTGTGCGAGTGTGTATATGTACGAGTGTGTGAGCGTGAGAAATCGGTACTAAGGGTTGTGAGTTTGCGTGATCTTATGGAGTAAATTTTGTTGTGTGTATATTGTTGATGGACCAGGTGTAATGTGATTGCATCTGTTATTTTGTTGCTTTTCTATTTTTGTTGATCAATTTTTTTTTTTTTTTTTTTATTTGATTTATGGTCATTTGATTTTTTGTTTTTTTTTGTTTTTCGTGTTTAGATGATTTTGACTTATGACTATTTGATTGTATTCTTTTTTGTGTGTGTGTGTGTGTGTTTATTGATTTGTGTCAATTTGATGTTGATTTTGTTAATTTTGTTGGACGGGCTAAGGAGTGCTGACCACTCTAGGTCCATGTTAATGGGTTCACTGAGTGATTTTGTTCTTCTGATTTTTACACGTGTCATCTGAATACACGTGTGTTTGTGGTGAAATGAGTACATTAGTGTACGTTTGAAGTGCGTAGTGAAGTGGAATTGGGGTAGGTTGGTTATTTCTCCTTGCCATCTGATGTGTTACTTTTGATTTGTCTAATTTGTTTATTTTTTTGTTTTGATTTGGAAGCCATATTAACCCCTTGTGTCCTAAATTGTGTCTCTGTGTTTAGCTTTTATCCCAGTAATAATAAAATATTGTATCTTTTTTTCTATATTCACGTCTCTGCTCTATTTTTGTGGGAACAGACCTGGGTGTCTTTGGCCATTATTTCCCTGGGAGAGATTCCCAGGGTGGAGTAGTCGATGTTATAATTATAATTGAGTCCAGAATAACGAAATTCACCCCTTACGGTGCTACATCTGGCAATAAGTGTGTTGGGGGAATCACTTTTTTCTCTCTTTTTCACCAAACCGCAGTTTTTGCAAGTTCCCGCAGTTTTTGCAAGTTCCCGCAGTTTTTGCAAGTTCCCGCAGTTTTTGCAAGTTCCTGCAATTTCATCGCATAAAATTGCATAAATATCCCGCATATTCAATCGCATTTAAGAAAACGTGCCGCATAATCAAGGATTTTTGCCCGCAACAATCACAAAAAAACGCCGCGTTTTTCTGGAGGGACTGTATAAGAGACCAGTGGCACGTCAACTTTAGCCTCTTTCACACAGCCGTTCCAGAAAATACACAGATAATGTGTCCCATGATTTGTTCCGGAATTGTTTAATTTGGTTCATTCAGAGTTGTTTTCCGGAATCTGTGCATGCTTTACACACAACCCATAAAGACATGTGACATTTGGATATGAGATGTAATGAAGAGTGGCATGATAACGTGCATCATCACTACAACACTGCCTTTATGGTTCTGGCTTTTGTTCACACAGCGCTCGTTCCCGTAATTTTCCAGAATCAGCGCACTGTGAAAGGGGCTTTACTAAAGCAACAGTTATGTAGCTTACTGCATTCGGTGTTTGAAAAAAAAAAAAAAAAAAACATTAATGATCATTCTGAAATATCCTGTTGAGTATCAGCAGGCTAGGCTCTCTCTATGGCTCTGGGCTCGGCTAAAGCATACATGACCGTAGTTACCTGTGGTTGGCCTGGCTGTGCGTCACTCAGAAAACAACAGGCCAATCAGAAGAGAGGCTCATGAATATTAATTAGATGGGCCAAAATCAACCTGTTCTTGACAGAGCTCCTAAAATAGGAGCTGTAAAAATACATTGAGATGGATTTTTGCACTTATACCACAAATATATATTCTTAAGGACATCAACAACTAAAATAAACCTCCAGAAATGTGTACAACATGGGACCTTTAAATTAAAGCTGCAAGCAGCATTGAAAGGGCCCTAACACCCGGGCTCACCACCACCCGGTGGCTTTAGGGACAGCGGACATGTGTATTTAAAGTGCTAAATATAGCTGCAAGCAGCAATGACGGGCCCAAGCCATCAGTGCAATCGCCATCCCGAAAGCATCAGGAAAAAGGCGCCCAGTGGGCACATGCATACACAGTAACCCTGTGGCAGTTTGGATTTAAAGGTAACAGCAATGAAAGTGTTAAACTTTAAGATCAACACACAGACACACACACACAGGGCGAGAACGATATATAAAATTTTGGCATCACTTTACCATGCGGCTATATTTGTTAACATTAACTATGTTAGTTAACGTGAACAACAATTAAATAGCATTTTTTTAATGTTAATTACACTACAGGGCCATTAAATTCTTGAATCTGATTGGCTGACAAACATTCTAATGGTGTGTGCATTAAGTTGCTAAAGAGCATTGAGATTGTGTGTACTGTTTTCTTCCTTTTCTCCCCTCACTCCTCTGACCCTTGAGCAAAGGTTATGAGCAGTGCTACCGGGATGCTTGTTTGCCTTTCAACTCCAGAGATCTGCCCACTGTGACCTACAGCTCCAGCAGTTCTTCGCTGTGTAAATATGTTTTCTCACAGGAAGAAAATACTTTTCCATGTGTGCTTGACATGAAAACTTTCTCAGTATCAGGTTCAGAAATATTTCTTAATGAAGAGTGGCATACCTAATTTAAGGATTCTGTCGTCATTTACTTGCCATCAGTGCTCCACCAAACCTGTTTGTCTTTCTCCTTTTGAAGGTTGTTCAAAGAACAACACAGTAACTTAGTAAGAATTTGGCACTAAATAGAAAGGCGATTCTTAATATTGTGTTAACAGTGTAAATAGTCTTAAATAGTGATACCAGGGTACTTAGATTTTTAAAAATACTGTAAAAACCCTAAAATTGTGAAATAATTTTAAAATAGCCATTTTCAATTTGCATATATTTAGAGCCCAATCTCTGATGGTGCAAGGACCCTATTGAAATCGCTCAGATTCTTCTTTTTCTCCAAAATGAATTGCATTTTTAGGGCCTGAACATTCTCAAAAAAAAAAAAAAAAGCACCTGAAAACAGCACAAAACTTGCAGAGAAAATTTAAAATAACAGACTTCCTGTTGGGTTTCGGACTTCGTACCTTTGGACTTTTTTGTAGGTATTGGTGTGCTACAAGTGTCTAACGAACTTCGTACATGTATGTGAAACATAGCCTGAGGGGCACTTCATTTAAATTTTATAGGTGGCGATATCAAGGTAATTTTGCCACCATTATACCAGAATACATTAAGATAGGCTTTGGAAAAAAAGAAGAAAAAAAAAAAGACATTTTTAAAATTTATAGGCCATGTAGTCAAATGTCAACATGAATATGCTGGCTCAGTGCCATTACCCGAAACAATATTTAAGTATTAAAGAAATAAATCATCTGAATAAATCATGCATCAACGTAGTTCACAAGAGTCTTCAGAAGTAATGTGACAGCTCTATGTGATGAACAGACTGAAATTGTAATTATTTACTAACACTCTCCAGTGAGCTGTTAGAAGGATAGTTCACCCAACAAATACAATTCTGTCATTTACTTTTAAGATGTTCATTAAGACATATTTAATGAAATCAGAGAGGTCTTGGTCCCTCCTTTTAAAGTTCTTGCTTCAAAAAAGGTCACAAAGGCATTTAAGAAAATCAAATGGACCACAAAACCAATCTTAAGTAGCACAGGTATATTTGTAGCAATAGTTAAAAATGTATTTTGTCAAAATCATTAAAGTGTTATGTAAAGATCATGTTCCATGAAGATATTTTTGCAAATTTCCTAACTTAAATCAAAAAATAATTTATGATCAGCAATATGCATTCCTAAGACCTTTATTTGGACAAATTTAAAGGCAATTTTTTTTCAATATTTAGATCAGATTCTAGATTTTTAAATAGTTGTACCTTGTACAAATATTTTCAAAATATTATCCTAATCATACATGAAACTGAAAGCCTATTTGTTCAGTTTTCAGATGTTGTATAAATCTCAATAAAAAAATAATAATAATTTTTTTAAAATTAGGTTTGTTTTAGCATGTAATGCACAAATGTTTGAGTTTCTGTGTTTACATATGATGTGCTCTCTGTTCATGCATTGATCATACAGTTACATGATTAAATCAAATAAAACCTACAATAAATCTGTTCATCATAAGTGATCACATCTCTTCACATAAAATATATAAAAGCACCTTTACAACCTTTTTAGATCTTCAAACTTTTGTCTGCAAAGACTCAACGAAAACCAAAAACCTCACGTTTCACTAAAAACATCCTAATTTGTTTTGATAATTAACTGAAGTCTTAAAGGGAGTAGACAGATATGTGTTTTTCAGGGCCTATGCTGATACCGATTATTACAGATCAAGTAGACCGATAACCAAAATTTTGAACCGATATATATGTCTGGAGTAAAAAATGTAATTCATGTCAAAATTAAGAACAACAAAGACTGACAAAAAAAAATCTTTAAATGATTTTAAATTATTTTATTTTATCAGCAAATCTGCAAAGTTTTGCAAATGACAGATACCGATAACCGTAAAAATACTTGATAATGGTGCCGATAACCGGTCGACCCCCTAGTCTTACAAATTTGGAATGACAAGAAAATGAGTAAATAAGTCAAATTCATCAACAAATCATTCAGACTAGTTTTGTGAACAATTAACTCATTCACTGAGCACATCTGATTCGAAATAATGATTTATTCACTGCTCTGCTAAGAAAACCTAAAAAATATCAAGATTTTTGGTCTGTACAACATGCAAAGTTTTTATATAACTTCGAAAGACTCGGAATGTAGTGCACAAGTTTTTTAGGATGCTTTTTTAATTTTTATTTCAGAGCTTGATAGCCCGATTAACTTTTAGTATATAAAAAACTTTCACGCAAGTCATTCATTTAGGTTTAAAACAACATTAAGGGATTGTCAGTTTTAGGTGAACTATAGCTTTAACTGCAATAAAAAGCCAGGTCTTTAAAAAGTGTTAGGTGAAAAAAAATAATTTAGGCTTACACCAATTCTCCAGTCTTTAAGAGTGCGCACACACACTCGACACATAGACAAAGAGCCAGAGAATAATGTGCGAATCAGACTGCTGACATCTCTGGCTTTAGCTTGATTCATTAAAATGACAAAAGCAGCGCTGTGCTCTGGGCAGAAGGGATCGGAGCGAGAGAGAAGCGTGAAAACAGAAAGCCAGAGAGGGCACAGAGGGAGCAGCACTGGAAGGTAACTGTGCCATGAAAGCCCAGACGCAGAAACCCGCCGTGCCGTCAAGAGACTCGAAGATGAATTCCTCAGGCTTTCAAAGCATGGGAAGATCAAAGATGTTTACACTTTCAACGTGTTAAAAAGACAAGGCTTTAGCTCTTTATCCCCTGAAGTGTACCATTCTCCCGACTTAAAAAGAGCAAAGAATTCTCTTACATTATAAACAGTAAGATGTACCGATTGAGTCTTGAATCAACAGTATGATTTGCAAATGACTGAAAAGGTCCAGCTGGAAGCTCTCAATTTCTCACGCATCTCTGAAGACAACAAGGTCTACTGGCTGCTGGAACGCAGGGTTCCAGAACAATCACAACCGTAACGAACATCAATTACTTTTGCATTCAAGCAAAGCACAAGCCGAAAGTCCATCTGTTTCTTTGTTGCCTGAGATGATTCCCAGTTCTTCTTCAGCACATGAAAGCAAAGCTGTGAGACCTCTTCATTTGGTGGCACTATGACACGTGTACAGTCGTGGCCAAAAGTTTTGAGACTGACACAAATATTAGTTTTCACAAAGTTTGCTGCTAAACTGCTTTTAGATCTTGGTTTCAGTTGTTTCTGTGATGTACTGAAATATAATTACAAGCACTTCATACGTTTCAAAGGCTTTTATCAACAATTACATGACATTTATGCAAAGAGTCAGTATTTGCAGTGTTGGCCCTTCTTTTTCAGGACCTCTGCAATTCGACTGGACATGCTCTCAATCAACTTCTGGGCCAAATCCTGACTGATAGCAACCCATTTTTTCATAATCACTTCTTGGAGTTTGTCAGAATTAGTGGGTTTTTGTTTGTCCACCCGCCTCTTGAGGATTGACCACAAGTTTTAAGATTTGGGAAGTTTCCAGGCCATGGACCCAAATTATCAACGTTTTGGTCCCCGAGCCACTTAGTTATCACTTTTGCCTTATGGCACGGTGCTCCATCGTTCTGGAAAATGCATTGTTCTTCACCAAACTGTTGTTGGATTGTTGGAAGAAGTTGCTGTTGGAGGGTGTTTTGGTACCATTCTTTATTCATGGCTGTGTTTTTGGGCAAAATTGTGAGTGAGCCCACTCCCTTGGATGAGAAGCAACCCCACACATGAATGGTCTCAGGATGCTTTACTGTTGGCATGACACAGGACTGATGGTAGCGCTCACCTTTTCTTCAGCCTTTTTCCAGATGCCCCAAACAATCGGAAAGAGGCTTCATCGGAGAATATGACTTTGCCCCAGTCCTCAGCAGTCCATTCGCCATACTTTTTGCAGAAGATCAATCTGTCCCTGATGTTTTTTTTTTGGAGAGAAGTGGCTTTTTTGCCGCCCTTCTTGACACCAGGCCATCTTCCAAAAGTCTTGGCCTCACTGTGCGTGCAGATGCGCTCACACCTGCCTGCTGCCATTCCTGAGCAAGCTCTGCACTGGTGGCACTCCGATCCTGCAGCTGAATCCTCTTTAGGAGACGATCCTGGCACTTGCTGGACTTTCTTGGACGCCCTGAAGCCTTCTTAACAATGCAGTGGAAAGTTTTTTTTTTTTTTTTTTAAGTTAATTTTCATGGCAAAGAAGGACTATGCAATTCATCTGATCACTCTTCATAACATTCTGGAGTATATGCAAATTGCTATTATAAAAACTTAAGCAGCAACTTTTCCAATTTCCAATATTTATGTAATTCTCAAAACTTTTGGCCACGACTGTACAAAACATGTTTTACAAGGTGGAAAGATAAGTGGTTAGATGCCTGTGATGGCATTAGGAGAAAAAAAAAAAAAGCAGCACGAAAGTGATATACACACAAATATACACAACAGCTCTTTCTGGTCCTCGAATCTGATTGGCTGAGGGGAGAATATTCTAGTGATACCAGAACACCAACCCTTTCAAATCCACTATAATTTAATAAGTAGTGTTTTTGCCTCACTGAATGAAGTTTTAAGACTTTTTAGCTGAGAATGTACTTATTTAAACTTCAAATATGCTGTTTGTTAACAAAGATAATGTCTATTTGAAAATTAGCTTAGATGTGAGCTCCAGGGCTTCAGTGGCCATTCAGTGCTCATGAACCTGCTGAGTGCAACCTTACCTTGGCTAGATTTTCTGAAATTCGCCACTGGCTCTGATGTCTTTAAACATGAGATAATTTGTTATGGGCAAATCTAATGGTCAGTCTTTGTTCTCATTACTCTAGTATTTGTTTTAGAGCAAATAGTTTTGGCTGAGGGCAAAATCTCATCATGTTATATATTTATATATAATTTTTTAATGCTAGTTGAGGTCAAAAGTTTACAACCCCTTTCTGAATCTGCAAAATTTTATTTTACATATATAAGAGAGATCATACAAAAATGCATGGTATTGTTTATTTAGTACTGACCTGAATAAGATATTTCACATAAAAGGTGTTTCCATATAGTCCACAAGAGAAATAGTTGAATTTATAAAACCCTGTTCAAAAGTTTACATCCCCTTGATTCTTAATGCTCTGTTGTTACCTGAATGATCCACATGTGAGTTGGTTTAGTAATAGTTGTTCATGAGTCCAGTTAGACCTAAAATTCTTTAGGTCCCACAAATTCTTTGGTTTCGCAGCATTTTTGTATTTGAACCCTTTCCAACAATGACTATGATTTTGAGGTCCATCTTTTCACACTGAGGACAACTGAGGGACTCATATGCAACTATTACAGAAGGTTCAAACGCTCACTGATGCTCCAGAAGAAAACCTCACGCATTAAGAGCCAAGTGGTGAAAACATTTGAACAAAATGGAGAATGGACTTTTTTTATTTTGCCTAAATATAGTATTTTCTCCATTTAGTACTGCCCTCCAAAGGCTACAGAAGTTCCTACAGTTGTTGGAACACTGCAAAAAATGCTTTTCTTACTTAGATTTTTTGTCTTGTTTCCAGCCAAATCATCTTAAAATTCTTGAAACAGGAAGGATTTTCTAGACAAGTAAAAATTATTGTCTTGTTTTTAGAAATGCTGGAAAACCAAAGAATTTGTTGGACCTGATGGATTTTTTCTGAAGAACATCAGGCATTTTAACTGTTCAGGACAAACAACGGATTGATGATTATTCCTAAACAAAAATACACAGCTATGGATCATTCAGGTAACAACACAGTATTAAAAATTCAAGGATATTTAAACTGTATGTAAACATCTTTTATGTGAAATGCATTATTCAGGTCAGTACTAAATAAACAATAACATGCATTTTGCAAAATAATTAACATTTTGCACATTCTGAAAAGGGGGATATACACTTTGGACCTCAACTGTATATCAGAGCGCTGCCTTTGTACTTTTGACCAAACTGTCTAGCAACCTTTAGGATTGCTGTTGTTCTTTACATATTATTTAAGAAATAATATTTTATATAAATCATAGCAGTAATTAACAACAGTATTTAGTATTTTTGTGTGTTTGGTTTGGTGTGTGTTTGCGATGGTGATTTAAGTTAAATTATTCCAGCATTAGATATCTGAAATCATGACATGCAGTACAAGCTTAAGCATATTAACTGTATTATTTGTCATTAAAGAAATTTGTAAAATATATATATATTCAAATAGAAAACAGATGTTTTATATTGTAACATTATTAGCCGTGATTAAAAACATTTAAAAATCTTCTGAAACTTTTTTTAATGCTAACTTATTGTGGCTACTGAAAATTCCAGCAACTGAAATGGTTAAATTAATTGACCAATTTATGGACATTTACAGACAACACCTTGAATATTGGCAAGACCTGGAATAAGCACATGGAAAATACACCCTTAGAAGAATTCCTCATAGATGACATCATGTGTTATTCCAGCCTTAAGCGAAGCACAAAATGAATGGACCACTTCCATGTTTCCAGATTCAAATTCATTGATAGGTCTTAAATGGAGCAAGGACAAATAAATCCATGCTTTCTTTACTCCACCAAGCGTATTGTGTCAATGCCTTTATTCTGCACTTCTTTGAAAGAAACCGGTTTTGTGAACATGTCTATTGGTCAGTGTCTGCTGTTCACTGGAATCTGGGTCATGCATAGTATAAGGGTAAGTGCACTTAAACAGCAACACTAAATACAGCATTTCAATGTACAGCCTCTAAATTTAGCTCCAGCATTTGACCAGCGCTGTTACAGTGAGTGACACTGAATCCCCAACGGAAGTACAGAGCAGAGAGGTAAACCGATGCCAAGATCAGACAATTGTGCTCCCTGAAGGCAACAGCTATAATTAACTTTCACTTGACCAGCCCCCTCGGTATGACCTCCTCGAGGTCTCCAACAGCCTCACGATCCTTCACCCCGCAATGCACTTTCTGTTTGACAACATTAGCACCCATTAGCAGGCTTTGCACTAGGGCTGGGCAATTTGGCTTAGAATCAAAATCTCGATTAATTGAACATTTTAACCCGATTACGATTAATGAACGATTATTTTATTTATTAATAAAATTATATTTAATTATATTTATATAATAATTATTTTTTTGCCCTCATAGTTCACTGACAAGTTTTGTACAGTAAATATGTTCACATATTACAAGCGAGAGATTTTTGGATGAAGGGTGCATTACTTGATTTTAAAATAATTGAAATAATTGAAATTGATCTATGATTATTAATTGAACATCAGTGTTGAACAACTGAAATTAAAGCAAGCATTGCTTAAAACGAAAAGTCACATTTTTCTTAAATTAGTGAAAATAAATAACTTGCACTATTGGAAACAAAATAAATAATTTTCAATGTTTTTCATATTAAAAGTAGAAAATAAGCAGTATCTCCTCTAAATAAAATTACCCTTGTATATCCTGTAAATACTTTTTACTGTATAAATACTGTTTAAGCTCTCCATCGACATGTCGGCGGAATAACGGAATGGAGCGCTTGTGTTTTTTAAAGGGAAAGTAATTGAAATAATCTTCCTGGAAAAATTTTAACGATTATAGGTTCTGAATGTCGATTCCGATTATTTTTCGATTAATCGCCCAGCCCTACTTTGCACCGTCTCCGTCTTGGACCAGGAACCGTTAACTTCAGAGACCAGATGTCTGCACCTAATAAACATTTCAAAACAACTCAGAATGCCAAAACAAAACTACTATCAACAAATGTCTGCATTAATTGCAAATGTTACATATTTAAATAACTCATCATAACAGCAAAAAACACTCAGAATGACAAAGATAAAGAATTAAACTACTTTAGGTGTTGCTTTTGTACACTGTAAAAAAAAAATCTGTTAAATTTGACCGCAGTTAAAGTATTTGCTCGTCTAAGATTCCTCAAACTGATTATATTAACGAACTATGGTAAAAAACGGGACAACACTCATATCAGCAACAATAATAGGCAATCTTATTTAATGATTCAGTAATGTTAAAATGAGAACAGTTTTTCTTTATATAGATCCGGGTGGCTGTCTTTCAGGTGCTTTGCGAAATTAGTAGTTAGCGCCTTTTGTTAGCACTGCTCTGTAGCAACTCTTACATATTGGCTTGCTTGTGTACTTTGGCTTTCCATGTTCATTTGTTTCATATCCGAAATATTTCCAGATAGCACTCCTGCTGTGCTCTTTATCAAACAAAGCCGGTCGCGGGGCGCCGCACTCGCCTTTCTATTCGCTTCACTTGAATGAGACGAGACAGGCACCGCGGTCACGTGTGGTGTTTGTAAACTCGCCTTTGTGGAGAAGTGAAAGTGACAGCTCGGCTAATATCGATACTTCGAGAAATTAGTAGTGGTACCATTCAGATATTTCATTTTTGACAACACTAATACACAGACGATGAACTCTGTCAGAGAGAGAATACTGTGCCGTCGGTGGCGACACAAGCCTCGGGCAGACCGCGTACAAACGAGACGAGATGGTGGTGCAAGAGTGGAAAATGCCAGCCATTTCCAACGGAGTAGGAATCTCAGTGCTGTCACGACTGGACCACATCTGTTCCACTGTTACAAACAATCGGCGAGTCAGCTGATGGGACTGCTTCAAGCATTCGCTGCGTTGCAGAGCACAGTGGACGTAGTACGTGGAGTCGTGAACGCGCACTACAAGCCCTAGTGCTGGACTAGTTTCAGTGCTTAAAAGGTATATAAAAATATATTTTTCTAAGAAAATGACTGAACGTTTTGGTAGACAAGACCCTTCTTTGTCGGCTGGAATCATGTACAGCCATTTGAAGCTGCATTTAAACGGCATTTTGAAGATTAAAAAATCGGGGCACCATTTAAGTCCATTATATGGAGAAATTTCCAGATATGTTTATCTCAAAAAAGATCTCAAAATCTCAAAATTTCTTGACAACGGAGGAAAAAAAGACATACATATCTTGGATGACAAGGGGGTGAGTAAACTATATGTAAATTGTTGTTCTGAAAGTGAACTACTCCATTAATTGACAAAATTAATATATCAACCTAAGGAAGTTTTGGCCTTTTTGTACAGTGCAGTAACACAGACAGTCATGCAATTTGATTTCTCAACCCTTGAGAAAACAAAGTGCACATAATTAGATTTAGTTATACTTTAAAGCACATTTACTTTTTAATAAACTGCTGTCATGATTTAAAGGACACTTATTTTGATGTGCTGATTGAACGTACTAAAGCACATGTAAAGTACTTGAATATAATTTTAATACAGTTAATACATTTTAAATGTAGTATATTGCACAACATAATTATAAAATTACATATAAAGATGCACTTAAGCCGTACTCAAAGAGTGTAAAAAAAAAAAAAAACATTAACTGCATTCAATAAAATTCAAACAAAACATTTTCATTTAATCACAATTAACATGCTATTAAGTAGGGCTGCACGATACATCGTTTCAGCATCGTCATCGCGATGTACGCATGCGCGGTAGTCATATCGCGGCAGTCACGATGCAAGGCAAAATTATGTGTCTGATTTAAAAATGTACTTTCTATATTTCTAAACTTTCTATTCACGGATCTATATTTGTCTGATATAAAGTAATTAACTCATATTTAAGGGTTCTTTAAAAACTACAAAGCACACATTGCTTTACCTACTTCATGCATGCAGTCTCTGCGTGCGCATGGCGAAATGAGCACGGGACGGGAGAAAAACGCAGAAATGGAAGATTTGGTCGCAAAAAGAAACGCAACGTCGGTCATACGGAAGTATTTTGGATACAAAAAGGATGCTGCTGACCAAAAACAGGTGCCTTGTCAGGAGTGCCTGGCAGTTGTTGCCACAACTCGCGGAAACACTACGAATTTGTTTGACCATTAGAGGGACCGTTCACATGTCGCGCCTAAAAAAAAGGTGTGGAAAATGCTAGGCGCACCGCTTTCTCCATCTTTCCAAAGCGCTCTGTATTGCGCTCTAGTGGTGTCTGCCGTTGCTAAGCAACCACGACCTGCGCTCTCCTAAAGACCAGAGCCATATAGCTCTCCTAAAGACGCGGAAGTTTCAGCAAAGGATAAATGGATTTCCAAAACTAGCTCTGCTGCTAAAAAATGTTATCCCTGTAACAGCTATGATCAGCTGTTCCTCCATCTTGGCTAAGCTTTTATTGTTTTTCGTAAAAGAAAGAAGCTGATTTCTCTTTCATCAGGGTAAAAGCAACATTCACTATTAATTTCATAACATATTAGAGCCTTGATTTGCCTGAATTGACAGTGAATAAGGTGAGTCAAACTGTTTATGAAACAACCCAAAATAAGCTTTAAAAAGTATTTTATTTCAGGGTTTTGATTACACTTTTACTACTTATACTACATTTTTTTATTCTTTGAAAATGCTTACAAAATTACCCCAATTATTCTTGAATTATTATTTGATTTTTAAACAGTTCAAAACACCTGATGAACATAAATGAATTTGTACACATCGCAATATGCATTTCAATCAATCAATATACATCGCAGGAAAAAAAAAAATATCGCAATGTCAATTTTTCCCAATATCGTGCAGCCCTACTATTAAGTGTTTTAAATCATTACGTCTATGTCACACGTCAGCATATTCTTTAAAGGAATTCTTTAATTCTTGTTATAAAGTCTTGATTTGGTTTTTGGGGTTAACTAGAATAGGTTTCCATGCTTGAACGTTACAAAAATGCATTTTTTCACATATTTTACATAATTGCAGCACATCTCTCCCAGTCTGTCTCAAACGTCCTGTTTAGTTCCTGTTTTGATGAAGTCCCTCCTTCCCAAACATAAAATGTGCTCTGATTGGTTAGCTGGCCCAGTGCGATGTGATTGGTGAACCACTTAAAGCGTGTTCCAGAAATGACACGCCCCCTTAGCATAACCACAAATCTGCTCAGCTGTAAATATTAAAGGGATAGTTCACCCAAAAATGATAATACTGCCATTAATTACTCACTCTCAACCATAAGACCTTTGTTCATCTACAGAACACAAATTAGGATATTTTGGATGAAATCCGAAAGCTTTCTGACCCTGCATAGACAGCAATGCAACTATGCCGCGTTCTGAAGCTAAAAGTATAATGTAATAAAAAAGAATAATAGATCCCCTTTAAAGTACACACTTAAAAATAAAGGTGCTTCACGATGCCATAGAGTCTAGAACAATGGCTCTAGAAGAAGTCTTCAGACACAACTGAAGAAAACCACTCAGAAATTTTCAGAATCACAATCTATTAACTGTGTATACACTCTTAAAAATAAAGGTGCTTTAAGAGGTTCTTCACAGCGATGCCATAGAAGAACCATTTTTGGATTCACAAAAAACCATTCAGTCAAAGGTTCTTTAAAGAGCCATCTCATTCTTACCTTTTTATAATCTGAACCTTCTTTCGCCACAAAAAAGGTTCTTCTATATGGCATCGTGAAGCACCTTTATTTTTAAGAGTTTAAGCCTATTTAGTGTTCTAAAATAGAGAACATAACAAATAAACAAAGAGAAAAGTATCACGATTTGCACTTACAGTCGTTCCAGTGATGACAAACCAATGAAAGAGCCGTTCAGGAGTTCCTGGATTTTATTATTACTCAAAATCCTGTGGAGAAAACAAAAGAGATTAATATGAAAAATCAGCTGACCACAGACAAACAAATCCCTACTTGAACTTAGCGTAAAACACATTTAGTTTAATTTGCTCGCAAGTTAATTCTCAAATAGTTATTCTTCATGAGCAACATCCTCTTGCTCCTCAGAAGAAAAGTATTTTGCCCATTGCATAATATTACAATAATCCTACATGATTGTTGATCACAAATGCTTTTATTAACAAAATGACTTGGAAAATACAAGACCAGGCAGCTGAAAATACAAGAGACTAAGCTCTTAATCATCAGAAAGACGTTTCTACCAGTTGAAGATATAGAAGATTACCATAGCAGCCAACTGGGGTAGTTGCAAGTCTGAACTAAACTAGGTAACTAAAAGGTTTTATATTGCATCGCCACTGTGGCCTAATGGAAACTGGACTGTATTTGTAGCAAGTGTTCTGGAAATTAGAAATGTCTGCTAAATGATTAAAAACGAATGCCAGAAATACATAGGCTGATTGAACCCACGAATCCTATTTGATCACTTCTGATTCAGTCTAACAGAAGAGGTCTGAAACAAATCGGATGTCTCCTTGCTTCAATTTTCCACACAGATGACAGCCAATTGGCTGACATGACTATCAGTGGAGCGGCGCTTTGGTTGCTGCTCAGGCAAACGGTAGAAAATGTGTTTTGCTATAAACGGTTGCAGTACTAAACACAGTCTTTGCCAGTTCGCAAGTGATATACAAGAAAGTAAACGGTTGCAATGGATAAATAATGCAGTGCATTTAACTTAGACTTCATTTTGCAGTCATTTCTATGTTTCAAAATAAAACCAAGTCTCTATGCTAGTACATAATTTCAGATCACACTTCAGTCTAGAGTCCAATTCTCACTAACTATTAACTACCACTTTTGCCTCAAACTCCTAATTTGCTGCATATTAATAATTAGTAAGGCAGTTGTTAAGTTTAGGTATGGGGAAGGATAAAGGGATCTAAAATATAGTTATACAGGAAAAGACATTATATAATGTGCTTTATAAGTAATTATGCTAGTAATATGCATGCTAATAAGTAAATTAATAAGAAGAATGGCTCCCTAAACTAACGTTACCTAATTTTACTAACTTTCGTAACATTAGGTTACCGATAAAGGTTATATTATTTATTTTTGTTTATTTTATTAGTTAACTACATTAGTTATTGTTAACTAATAATGTGCAAATTGTCTACAGCATTAATCAATCTTAGTTACTGTTAATTTAGTATTAAATACATTTTTAGTAATTGTTGTGGTTTTGGACATTCTCAGTTTATTTTTAATTACATTACATTTAGTCATTTAACAGACGCTTTTATCCAAAGCGACTTACAAATTAGGACAATAGAAGCAATCAAAACCAACAAAAGACCAATAATATGAAAATGCTATGACAAGTCTCGGTTAATCTAACATACTATACATAGCAAGGGTTTTTAATATATATAAATTTAAAGAAAACAAGTAGAAAGAATAGAAAAGCAATATACAGAATGCTAGTGTTAGAGGATTTTTTTAATAAATATAAAGAAAACAAGTTGAAAAAAAAATAGAAAAAGAATAGAGAACACTAGTGTTAGAGGATTTTTTAAATGAATATAAAGAAAACAGGTCGAAAGAATAGAAAAAGAAGAATAGAGAATGCTAGTGTTGGAGGTTTTTAATAAATATAAAAAAGTCAAAAGAATATAAAAAGAATAGAGAATGATAGTGTTAGAGGTTTTTTAATAAATATAAAAAAAACAAGTCAAAAGAATATAAAAAGAACAGAGAAAGCCAGTGTAAGAGGATTTTTTAAATAAATATAAAGAAGCAAGTCAAAAGAATAGAAAAAGAAGAGATCGCTAGTGTTAGAGGGTTGTTTTTATAAATAAAAACTCAGAATTTTAATTATTTCCTAATTTATAATTATATTCTAATTTAAAATATTGTAAAGAAACAAGCCGAAAGAAAAGAAAAAGAATAAAGAACACTAGTATTAGAGGGTTATTTTTTTAAATAAAACAAGTCGAAAGAATAGAAAAAGAATAGAGAACACTAGTGTTAGAGGATTTTTTTAATAAATATAAAGAAGAAAGTCAAAAAAATAGAAAAAGAATAAAGAACACTAGTATTAGAGGGTTATTTTTTAATAAATATAAAGAAAACAAGTCGAAAGAATAAAAAAAGAATAGAGAATGCTAGTGTTGGAGGTTTTCAATAAATACAAAGAAGCAAGTCAAAAGAATAGAAAAAGAACAGAGATCGCTAGTGTTAAAGGGTCGTTTTTATAAATAAAAACAGAATTCTAATTATTTTCTAATTTATAATTATATTCTAATTTAAAATATTGTAACGAAACAAGCCGAAAGAATAGAAAAAGAATAAAGAACACTAGTATTAGAGGTTTTTTTTAATAAATATAAATAAAACAAGTCGAAAGAATAGAAAAAGAATAAAGAACACTAGTGTTAGAGGGTTATTTTTAAATAAATATAAATAAAACAAGTCGAAAGAATAGAAAAAGAATAGAGAACACTAGTGTTAGAGGGTCGTTTTTATAAATAAAAACAGAATTTTAATTATTTTCTAATTTATAATTATATTCTAATTTGAAATATTGTAGTTCATTTTTTTTCCAGTTATTTTAGTACATCGGGTTAAACTGAAATGAGAAATGTTGCTTTGGCAACTAGCTGACATAAAAATTAAACAATTACCTGGTAATTAATTAACTTTAATCCTGGTAACAACATAGTGCTCATTGTTAGTTACTACATTAGCTAATTTTAACAAATGAGACCTTATTGTAAAGTGTTACCAACTTTCGAAGTAGATTACTTTGAGGTAGTCAAATGAAAACCAGCTAACATTAAACACAGAGTACACTGCTGAATCATGTTTGTTTTTGTTTTCCGAAGCCAAAACATGGGGGAAACATTTTCCGCATGTCTCCTCCATTTTGTGTAATTCAGCAGTAAACAGTGATGTTCATTCCAGAGGAAACACCACAACTGTTTGTGGTTGGCTGTTTTAGGGACAGTCGAACCGGATGCGGTCGTTCACGCTCACAAGCCCTTATCCGCAGGTCCCGGCCAGGGTGTTATTATTACGGGGTGCTGAGGGGTGGCTTTATTACAAGCTTGGCCTACTGAGACAGCCTACATACTTTTCTGGCTTTAAAAACACAAACAGTTCCTATCCTCTCCTCACTTCAACAGATTGCGGATTTTCAAGCTCCAGATGTGCAGCGCATTAAGAAAGAGGTCTCTCAACACTGAGAGAACGCGTTTGAAAGATGTAAAACTCAACAAGAAATTAAAACGGATAATGCTTTCTCTCTTAATACACAGGAATTAAATAAAAATGATATCGGATTGCAATCATTTGCTCTTCCACTGAAACGACTTTCTCTTTTGGTGATGTCATCAAGGCCACTCAGGTTTTAACCAATAGGAGCCAGCCGTATCCTCCACTACAATTTCTGGTATTAAACACCCACTTTTCACAATCCAAGTCTCACATTTTATTAATATCTTATTTTACTAATAAATGTTTTAATACACAGCTTTATGCATTCGAAACAAATCAAAATCTTAGATTACAGTAAAACATGTGGAAATATACTCCGCAATAGGCTAAAAATGCATAAACAGCCAAAACAAATACTACAGAAAGAGTTCAATCACCATTCACGTTTATTTTAACGTATGTAATGCTTCTCATCTGTCTGCAGTTATAGTTGTGTTTGCTTTTCATCGTGTTTTCCAATCTGGGCGACTTTAATTGTAGCTTTCCAAGCCTATTTCTTGTCAAGCGGAGGAGGGAGAAAAATGTCTGAGAATTTTCTGAAGTTTGTATGGATAAACATGCACATGCTGCCTTGTGACTCTGATCTGTCAAAGATAAATTTGAGAGCGATACTGATATTCATGAGCGCAGCAATCTCCCAGCTGGGAGCTATTCCCCTCCCTCATGATTACAGCATGAGTCCAGGAGAATTACTGCCACACAGCTTCAGTGTGGGCTTGAGTAGGAGTTTAACAGCTTCTAGAGATTTTACTCGGCACTGATATGATTTCACTTGCAAATTGGAGTACATGGAACAAGTTGGTTTTTGAATGTAATCTGACAGATAATAATTGCAGGATTCATTTAATAAAAACAAGATCAATACAAGTCAATCAAACATTCTGTTGTCGCTTTCTCTACATTTAGGGCCTTTTTACCATTCAAAAGTTTGAATCAGTCAGATTTTTTAAAGAAATTAATCCCAGAATTGACAAAGACTTTTACATTGTTCCAAAAAATAATATTTCAAATAAATGCTGTCCTTGGGAACTTTCCATTGACCAAAGAATCCTGAAAAATGTATCACAGCGTTAGAAAATAAAATATAAAGAAGCTTTTTTTTCCCATCAGCATATTAAAATGATTTCTGAAGGATAATGTGACACTGAAGACTCAGACTCATGGCTGAAATAAATTAGATTTTAAAATATATGTTAAAATAGATTTTTTGATCAAACAAATGCAGCCTTGGTGAGCTGAAGAGACTTTCATAAACATTAAAACGTGTTACCAACCCCAAACAGCTCAATATTTTTTAGTTACTTGCTATTCAAATATATGTTGATATTTAGGTATTTGCTGTGAAGTAAAATACTTCTTTGACACTTTATTTTTCACACTCATTTTAATTTACAGTTGAAGTCAAAAGTTTACATACACCTTGCAGAATCTGCAAAATGTTAATTATTTTAGCAAAATAAGAAGGATCATACAAAATGCATGTTATTGTTTATTTAGTACCGACCTGAATAAGATATTTGACATAAAATAGGTTTGCATTTAGTCCAAGAGAAAATTGTTGAATTTTTAAAAATCAACCCGTTCAAAAGTTTACATACGCTTGATTGTTAATACTGTGTTGTTACTGTTACCTGAATGATCCACAGCTGTGTTTTCTTTGTTTAGTGATTGTTCTGAACAGTCTGCTTCCTGTTCTTCAGAAAAATCCTTCAGGTCCCACACATTCTTTGGTTTTTCAGCATTTTTGTGTATTTGAACCCTTTCCAACAATGACGGTATGATTTTGAGATCTATCTTTTCTCACTGAGGACAACTGAGGGACTCATACGCAACTATTACAGAAGGTTCAAACGCTCACTGATGCTCCAGAAAGAAAAACCATGCATTAAGAGCCGGGAGTGTAAACTTTTGAACAGAATGAAGATGTGTACATTTTTCTCATTTTGCCTAAATATCGTATTTTTCATTTAGTACTGCTCTTCGGAAGCTACAGAAGATACTTGCATGTTTCCCAGAAGACAACATAAGTTACATTTAACTTAATTTTGAAAGGCTCCCAATGCATCGTGTTTCCTTTTGGAGCATCACAAGTTGCATATGAATCTCTCAGCTGTCCTCAGTGTGAAAAGATGGATTTTAAAAACATACAGTCATTGTTGGAAAGGGTTCAAATACACAAAAATGCTAAAAAACCAAAGAATTTGTGGTACCTGAAGGATTTTTCTGAAGAAAAGCAGGCAGTTTGACTGTTCAGGACAAACAAGGGACTCATGAACAACTATCACTAAACAAAAACACAGCTGTGGATCATTCAAGTAAGAATCAAGCATATGCAAACTTTTGAAAGAGCTATTATTTTAACTTTTGAGCTAGTTTCTTCTCTTCTGGACTATATATAAACGTTTTTTTATGTGAAATATCCTATTAAGGTCAGGACTTAATAAAAAAATAGCATGCATTTTGTATAATCCCTCTTATTTGGTAAAATGATATGTATGTAAACTTCTGACTTCAACTGTATATGCAAAACATACATAAAGAGCAATATTGAACAACACATTATCATTTTGTCACATAAAAAATTCCATACTGGATTTATAATAAAATAATTATCCAGAAACTATCCAGAATTTTGCTATACTTTATATACCGAGCAGAATTATTGATAAGATATAAAGTATTTTTTATGTGTCTGGTGGGCAAGAATGAGGGATCGTTTTACAGGGTCACATTTAGTGATTGGGGTGATGTTCAGTCGTCTAAGACAGGACATTCATTCAATTCAATTAGCATTCAAATGAGTGTCTGGCACCTACAGGTCTCCTATGCAGGAGACAGATGGTGAAGATACAACCTTATCTTGATTTTCTGCAAGTATGTAGTGACCAAACAAACAGTACTAATGGAAAGCAAAGAAAGCACAAAACGGTTTACATAAATTCTAAAAGCGCTCCAAGTACTCTTTTGCAAGCCCAAATCTTCCTAAACAAATCAAAAACTTGGACTACATTAAAACAGCCAATATAATATGCTCTGCAACAGGCCAAAAACGGATAAATAGCCAAGACAAACTGCAGACAGATTATTTCCCAGTCTCACAAGACGGCAAATGATTACATTAAAGGTGAAGTGGGTAATCTGTGTGTAATCAACCTATGAATGGCTTATTGTTCTCTACGCATATTAAGCAATGGAAGAACGTATTTTAATGTCAAAAAAATCTTCAATGGTTTTATTTCTTTGCTATACTCAACCCATGGATGTTATAAAGCTATTGCTGCCAATGTTGAGCTGCAACCATGAAAGTCGAAGGCAATCAAAAGACTATTAAAGAATATTTCGAAGCTTTTCCAAAATCCCATACTGCCTCTCTACAGCCACCAGGTGTGCTTTCAGGAGGAAAAAATCACTCCAGGTGTAGCTTTCAACACTTGCCTAAGAGAAACAACCTCACATAAAAAGACAGCTGCACACACATTGCACACACAAGATCCATTTACAACAGAAATTGCTATAAACCAATCCCAAGTTCTAAGAAACAATGTCACCGTTGGGTGGAGATTTAGTAACTTTCCTAAAGCCGTTCTCAGGATATATTTCACTTATAAACAAGCTGTTAAACTCCACATCCAAGCACAAGTCACCATGAAACACAAGTAGTGACAGAGCATTTCTTTCAAATTGTGACGTATATCCAGTTGTAAGAAATGGGAAAAATATAGGAAGGACACTTTGTTCTATTCATCAGGTGTTGACAGGATCTTAAAACGTGAACGTTGCACCCTAAAACGAAGGCGGATGATTGTGCAGATGCATCCTACATTCATCTCCAGTCGAGCTGAACTGAACTTGTTTGATAACTGATGAACTTTACACCGAACCGGATCAACATTGATCAACTACTGTATTTTTTAAAACCGCTTTACAGCAGAATTTGATCAAGTTAATATCACTAATTCAGTTACTTTTGGACATTTTGATTAACAAACAATGGGTCGAAGACGTTTAGATGTCCACATCAAAATAAATTCACAAAACTGATTTTATGTCCATAGAAAGCACATTAAATGTAAGTAAAGTGTCTCCTTTTAAAGTTTCAAATACGGTTTTGGAGAATAAAATGTTCAAATTTGGTTGAAATTATGTTACATTGTCATTCAAACAACATGCTTATTATGACTTTTATACTATGGACATATTAAAATATATAAAAGAATAAGGCAGCATATTAAATTTTATTGTGTTTTAAATTAGTAAAAATAAAAAAAAAGGGGCAACATTTTAAAAATATAGAATTATAACTAACTAGTATTTGGGGTAAAAGTAATTTGTCTTTTCATAAATTGATTTTTGTTGTAAATATGCCTGACAAGATTGTTACACTGAATGACATTTTAGTGGGTGCCTTCTGTAAATTGAGGAACAATGTATGATATTTATTTTGCGCTCAGAAAAACAAAAATGCAATTAAATTAAACAGAAAACATTTTCAGATTTTTTTTTGGAAAAATAATACGAATTTAAAGCAGTATTACACAGTATTAAGTAGGGCTGGGCGATTTATCGAAAAGTAATCGAAATCGACATTCAGAACCTATAATCGATCAAATTTTTCCAGGTCAATTTTTTCAATTACTTTCCCTTTAAAAACACTACTGCGTGTGGAGTCACGTAAGAGTAATTTTATTTAGAAGAGAAACTGCTTATTTTCTACTTTTAATATTTATTATTATTTTATAAATTTAATTGCAAGTTATTTATTTTCACTAATTTAAGAAAAATGTGACTTTTCGTTTTAAGCAAAGTGTGCTTTAATTTCAGTTGTTCAACACTAATTTTCAATAAATAATCATAGATAGTAGTTAGTGTGTGCACCCTTCATTCAAAAATCTCTCACTTGTAATATGTGAGCATATTTACTGTACAAAACTTGTCAGTGAACTATGAGGGCAAAAAAAAAAAAAAAATATTTAAATATAATTTTATAAATGAATAAAATAATCGTTCATTAATCGTAATCGGGTTAAAATGTTCCATTAATCGAGATTTTGATTTTAGGCCAAATCGCCCAGCCCTAGTATTAAGGCCACAGTTTAATTAAGAGAGTTAAACGTGCCTTAGAAAAAAACATTACTGGTATGCATCTTGAGACAAAACAAAGGCACTGATGTATTTTAAGATCAGTCAGTGCAAGTTTTTTTCAGTTGAAAGAGCTCAGGCTTACATTTTAGTCTAGGATTTAAGCCAAGTCTGTGAAACCGGGGGTTATTGTTTTTAATGCTCAAAACCTTTATCGACCCACATACAAAACCTATGCTTGAATGAATCATACACCATAAGATCTATAACATGCTTTTAGAAAATAGGGTGAATTTCCATTTCATGCCAACTTCAACAGAATTGACGCATTTTTACTGACTACCAAAAATACTAAAATGTTTAAAATTTAACAACGCTGTAAACCAGGAAGACTTTTCTAAACCTTGTTAAAAGGGTGGCACAATAAACTAGCTGAACCCACATGTGTGTGTGAAGTAAAGGATTTCCCACACCAGGTTGAGGAAAGTAATTGATTTTCAGGGTCAGAGAAGGTCAAAGAAGTAGCAGGACTCCATGGATAACTATAGCTTTGAAATGCCACATTCAGTCATACTTTCTACACTGAAAAAACTTCACATGAAGCAATTTAACTGCTGGGTTTGCGGCCCATAAACACTCTCAACCTATCTGTAAATAGCTCGAGAGTGGCATTCATGTGCCAAACTAAGTAACCCGGGACACCATGAATGAAGTTTAAGTTTGGCTATTGTAATGCTGAGACTTCCTGTACGGGGCCTGAGAGCTTGACTCCGCTGAATTTTAATTACCGTTCTCATTCAACACGACCAGCTCACAGAGCTTCACCAGAGAATAACCCTGAGAAACAGTTATAATATCAGACTAGGGTTCCTAAATCAAACATCGGTTTTAGCCAAAAGTGTTTTGGAGAGGTAAAACCATTGACTAAAACAGTCATGTTTAATTAGCGCTTGCACGTTTTGACAGTCTCAGCTTCAAACATGGATAAGCTACAACTAGATATGACGATTTTTGATAGTGGATGATTAAAATGTCTCCATGATCTGCTTTTGAGAAAATATTGTAGCATCGTGCTACAGCGTGCATCAGTCTTAATATACTGTACAACACGACATACATTCACTCACGGGACACTGCACTTATTCGCAAATCACAAAAGTACATTATTTGCACGTGCCTTTAAAGCTTTGCCTGTAAATAACGTTATTTTTTTCATGAGTGTGTAAATCTGAAGCACATACAGTTGCAATCGAAATTATTCAACCCCCTTGACATGCAAGACATTTTGTTCCAGATAATTTGTTTTTCTTAAAACAAACCTACAAAGGCATTAGGACACTATTAGATAAAGTATTTTGAGTAATTCTGAGAACATAAATTGATAAATAATGGAAAAAAAATCAAATTGGCTCTAAACGTTCATGTTCAAAATTATTCAACCCCCAAAAGTAAAATTTGGTGCAGAATCTTTTATTATTTAAAACCACCAATAAACGCCGTTTGAAAGTTTTTAGAAGCGTTGATCACCTCTCTACTGCAATCTTCAACCATTCCTCAGCTGAAAAAGCTTTTAAATCACGGATAATCTTTGGTTTACGCTTTGCCACTGCTTTCTTCAAATTCAACCAAATATTTTCAATGAGAATTAAATCTGGAGACTGAACAGGCCACTCAAGAACATTCTGTGACTGATCCCTGAACCAAGCATAAGTAGATTTGGATGTTTACTTTGGGATGATTGTCCTGCAGGAAAGTCCATTGATCATCATCTTCGGTCTTTGTACCAAAGGCATCACAATTCTTGGCAAAATGGCCTGATACTTCAAGGAATCCATGGTTTCCTTCATACGCTCATGTTTTCCACTTCATGCTACAGTAAAACAACCCCATAATCGGATCAGCTCACCTCCATGTTTGACCATGGAGATAGTGTTCTTCTGCTCATTAGTTTTCCCTTTTTTGCACCAGACAATCCGCTGATCTATACGTCCAAAAAGTTCTAGTTTGGTCACATCCCTCCATAAAACATTCTTCCAGAACTCCACAGGTCTATCCAAATAAATTTTAGCATATTCAAGCTGACCTTTTTGTTCTTCTTGATCAAGAATGGCATTCGCCAAGATGCCCCAACATGAAAGCCATGCTTGTCTTATGTTCATCTTCTACTCCGGAATGAAGTATTTTTCCTCCTTTCGTCGGGTCATCTCGCAAGTCTTTGGCTGTACATTGCAGGTTTTTCTCAGTTGCTCTGATCAAACATTTTATGAAATTGTGCATTTTTGGTTCAACACCCTTTAAACTAAGGAATAAGGCTTTTAATGTCTTAGAAATCTTCACGTAGCCTTAGACTTTCTAATACAATACAACTACTTCTTCTCTATAGCTTTTGTGAAAGCTCTGTTGACTTTCCCATATTTGCTACTCAACTTCAGCACATGCATGGGATAAATGTATAAATGTGTAACATCTCAAGCTGATTCAGTTTTTTTAATAGTTTCTAAAGGCTTAATTGTGTTTTAGGACAGTTTTGTTCCCTACCACAAAAATAAATGACTTAAAACGGCAACGTTGAATCGGGGTTGAATAATTATGACAGCTGTGTTACTAAAAAAATCCTAGAACTCAAACACATTACATTATATGTTGACATTGTCGCTTTTAATATGCCAGTACACTGTTGTAGATGCAATTTTTATAAAGTCCTGAAACTTCAGACAAGCTTTTATTTGTAAAGTACTGCAATCTCTGGGGGGTTGAATAATTTTGATTGCAACTGTATGCTAAAAGCCCGTGAAACAGCGCCTGATTACTGGACTAAGCTATCTTTGGCATCTGATTCGCTAATACTGTCAAAACCACACAAGGATTACATATAAACAACGTTGGTTATGTCTAAGGGAAAGTAAACAGTCGAGAGAAAAACGGATGCGCGTCTGTATAATAGATGTGTGCAACTCTTAAAGCGACAGAACTAAACATGCTGCCGACTGCCATTAAAGGGACAGTTCACCCAAAAATGTTGTCCCAAATCGCTTTTTTTTTCTTGTGCTAAACACAAAAGAATACATTTTGAAGATTGTGGATAACAGTACAAAAGCTGGCCCCACTGACTTTGATTGTGGGGGAAAAAAATAAATGAAATACTATGGGGCTCCAGCAACTGTTTGGTTACCCACATTCTTCAAAATAAGTTATGTTCAACATGTTTTATGTTTAAAAAAAAATCAAGAGTGAGTAAATGACAGAATTGTCATTTTTGGATTATGGTAGGCTAATAAAGCACAGAAAAATCACTCAATGCTCTTGACTTTTGAATTTAATACAGTTGCTTTAATAAGAGTCAACGTATAATTTATGTATATAGTGTTTTATTTTTTGATTTGTTAATTCAATTTCTTGAATGCTACTGATAAATACACCTATTGTACCTGAAAATTAAAGCACTTTTTGTGTGCTTATGTGTTTTTGTAATTTTGTAATTTTTAATAACAAGGATAAAATAATGACAAAGATGTTTTATCTTCACTCACTTTGGCCTAAATGTCTCCCATTCTTTTTGTCTATTTTGTTACCTTGTAAGATTTTGGTTTTAGAGAAATTAGTTTGGCTGCACTGCTCAGACAACTAAAATAGTAAAACCAACATGACAAAGAATCGTGATAAAATTGTAATATTTCTGAATGATATATGATATTTTTGCCAAATCGCCCACCCCTAAGACTAGGGTTCCTAAATCAAATATCTGTTTTAGTCAAAAGTGATTTGGAGGGGTAAAACCATTGACTAAAACAGCGATGTTTAATTTGCGCTTGCGCGTTTTGACTGTCTCAGCATCAAACATGTATAAGCTACAACTGGCAAACATATTAGCAATGTGGACACACTTCACTGTGACCGAAGAAAAATGAGCAAAAACAGGCTTTTTCAGTTTTGCCGTTTCAGTAAATAATTCTTTTCAATCCATCATTATTCTACACTCCGCCTTGTAAAAACAGAAATTAATCCATACACACCTAAATCTAGGTGTGCTAACAGTATGTTTATTTCCCCCAGGTCAAAGTCTTTGCTTTTACATGTGTTCTCCCTCTCTCTGCAAACTCAGCACAGCCACATGAAGACAGACGAGAGTACCATTCAGACTTTCAGACATGCATGATATCCATCTCTGAAAGACACGTCACGTGGGACGCTTTTCATTTAAACCCTAATAAGGCTGCTCCGCCAGTCACAGACAGAGCTCTGGGAAAGCTAAAGCACTGTAAAAAAATACAATTCCTCTGAAAAACATAATCAAGTATGTCTAAACTTAAGTGTGCAACATGTTACCAAATATTTTTGTGTTAAGTAATCCTATTATATCGAAAGTAGCCATGCAAAACAGCACCTGCACAAGATTTTTAAACATTACGGCTTCCAAACAATACACGTACCGGCTTTAACAGCTAGGCTGTATTTTGATCAAACAAGAATTTGATTTCATAGTGTAGATAAGATTTTGTTTATGAAATAATTGATGTGATACAGGAAACCACAGATTTGTTGGAAAACCACCAACATGACCAAACTGCATCATTTTTTTTGTTCACTTGGAAGATATAAGACAACTTATGACTAGGGTAAACAAAGTAGAATGGGGGCTCAGCTTCAAATACAAGCATCTTTTAATGGCTTTAACTTTGGTGTGTTGCTAGTCTGGCCTATAAGTGCGTGACATGAGAAGTTTTGTAGGCTTCTATTTTTTATTAAACAGGTTTAAGTGCCCGACATAAAGTTTCAGCATTTATAATGTTACATTTCAACTGACTAGTAATTAGATTTCTAATTTGTATTTACACTGACCTCAGATTGGAGCTAGAAGTGGAGCTGCACAGATTTTTCTAGTTATTTAGTCCAGCAACATCATAAAAACACATGTTAGTGCTAATATGATAAATGTGTGACCCAAAAGTAAAATAAAATGTTATAAGATTTCACCACCAATTAGTTAATGTCCTGTTATTGTTGGCTGTATCCACTCTGTTATACATTTTAATCATAGTTTAATAGGAAAAAACATAGTTTCGTTTACAAAGATAATATAAAAATAGTGAAAACCTACATTCTACTCACATTTAAATGTATTTTTATACATTTGTGTTTATATACATGCTCACACATACATATAAACAACATAGGTGACCCTGGACCGCAAAACCAGCCATAAGAGTCGTTTTTTTAAACTGAGATTTATACATCATCTGAAAGCTGAATAAATAAGCTTTCGATTGATGTATAGTTTGTTAGGCCAATCTAGGAAAATATTTGACTGAGATGCAACTTTTTGAAAATCTGGAATCTGAGGGTGCAAAATTGAGAAAATCGCTTTTAAAAGTTGTCCAAATTAGGTTCTTAGCATATTACTAATCAAAAACTACGTTTTGATATATTTACAGAAAGAAATTTACAAAATATCTTCTTGGAGCATGATCTTTAGTTAATATCCTAATGATTTTTGGCATAAAAGGAAAAATTTGACCCATTCAATGTATTTTTTGGCTATTGCTACAAATTTACTAGTATTACTTTAAACTGGTTTTGTGGTCCAGGGTCACACATGGAAAATAATACAATTTAAGTCACAGCTTGATCTGTATGACTTAAAAACTCACTTAAAGCACTTCAACTAGGTTTTGTGTTTCCAAAGTTTTCCCAGAAAGAACTGAATGCCAAAAATTGCACGAATGACCCTTTTGATATCTGTTAAAGGACATTTCTGGGATTTATGACAATATTCAAAAGGTTAATGTACGGTAAATTAGTGTGGACTTACAGTGAGACTGTTCTGTTGGGAAAAGATTCGGGTAAAGGCACCTGATGGAGCTCCATGTTAATTTTAAAAGTTAAAATTATATTTAAATATTTTATTTATTTAAACTTGTTAAAATTGTTAGTGCTTACAACTGGCCAACATTTTTAGAGCTCATTGAATTGAGATACACTACCAGACAACGGTTTTTGAACAGTTAGATTTTTTATGTTTTTTAAAGAAGTCTCTTCTGCTCACCAAGCCTGCATTTATTTGATCCAATGTACAGCAAAAACTGTAAAATTTTGAAATATTTTTACTATTTAAAATAACTGTTTCTATTTGAATACATTTTAAAATGTAATTTCAAAACCAGTCTTAGGAGTCAGATTTTTGAAATTGAGATTTATACTTCATCCAAAAGCTGAATAAATGTGACCCTGGACCACAAAACCAGTCATAAAGGTTCAATTTTACAAAACTGAAATACATCACATGAAAGCTCAATAAATAAGCTTTCTATTGATATATGGTTTGTTAGGATAGGACAATATTTGGCCGAGATACATCTATTTGAAAATCTGGAATCTGAGGGTGCAAAAAAATCAAAATACTGAGAAAATCACCTTTAAAGTTGTCCAAATTAGGTTCTTAACATTGCATATTACTAATCAAAAATTACATTTTAATATATTTATAGTAGGAATTTTACAAAAAATCTTTATGGAACATGATCTTTACTTAATTCCCTAATGATTTTTGGCATAAAAGAAAAATCAATAATTTTGACCCATACCATGTATTTATGGCTATTGCTACAAATATACCCCAGCGACTTAAGACTGGTTTTGTGGTCCAGGGTCACAAATAAGCTTTTGATTGATGTATGGTTTGTTAGGCCAATATAGGACAATATTTGACAAAGATACAACTTTTTGAAAAGCTGATGGTGCAAAATTGAGAAAATCGCCTTTAAAAGTTGTCCAAATTAAGTTCTTAGCAATGCATATTACTCATCAGTAATTAAGTTGTGATATATTTACAGTAGGAAATTTACAAAATATCTTCATGGATCATGATCTTTACTTAATATCCTGATGATTTTTGGCATAAAAGAAAAATTGATCATTTTGACCCATACAATGTATTTTTGGCTATTGCTACATTTACTAGTACTACTTTAAACTGGTTTTGTGGTCCAGGTTCACACATGAAAAATAATACAATTTAAGTCACAGCTTGATCTGTATGACTTAAAAACTCACTTAAAACACTTCAACTAGGTTTTGTGTTTCCAAAGTTTTCTCAGAAGGAACAGAATGCAAAAAAATTGACCCTTTTGATATCTGTTAAAGGACATTTCTGGGATATATGACAATGTTAAAAGGGTTCATGTATGGTAAAGTAGTGTTGACTTACAGTGAGACTGTTCTGTTGGGAAAAGATTCGGGTGAAGGCACCTGATGGAGCTCCATGTTACTGCAAACCACTTTTCTGTCCAATGTGGCCCCAGACGGAGAGCTTTTCATCGCACTCCTGGAGCGTTCATCGTATGATTTACATTCAGTCGATCCTGCAGAGCTCGAGCTTCTGAGCAGCACAAAAGCCAGTAAAAGGACGCAAGTAGCGCCCACCGACATTACTCCTGCCTTCGTTGATATTCACACGGCAAGAAGAGGGGGTTAGATTAGCATATAAATAGCACAGAAAGCCTTTCGTTGTGGGTGTTTACATCTAAACACGACGATTATTCGTGAAAAGCCATCAAGCAGAGACGCAGGTCAGCACTCCTTTTAAGTCATGGTCAAAATATTGACTCGACGCAACATTAGATGGCTCGATTTATCATGGTTTTGCCCTGTCCACATTTAAGAGGTCCGAAACGCAGCGGTCGAGTATCCTCCTTTGTTTTCCGTAAGATTCATGTTACAACTTAACTCAAGCCCTTTCCAGTTGATTTTACGCAAGTTTCCACTGTTTCACGCGAAGGAGCTCCACTTTAAGTCGCTACATTTTCTTTGTTTCCAGTCAAAGTGGAGATCTCGCTCCTCCAAGCAAGAGACAGCTGCAACCATCCCAAGATAACAGTCGCACAAAGTCAAAAAAATCTGGTCACAAAACTTTTCATCTCATTGCACATTTGGACTCCAAAAGAAAGCGAAAGAGTTTCTAGATGGTGGTTAGTCTACGATTCCATAACACAGCTCAATAAACGCCATATATCCGCGTGTCCAACAATAAAACCATTCTTGAGAAACTGAATGCGTAAAGTTGGTTTTCACTTTGCGACTGTTCCACACAGGCTTCAATGCAGCTACCGACCACGACGGTAAAAAAAAAAAAAAACGCTTTTCGAAAGACCCAAGCGGAATGCGTAACGCGGAGCCCCTAAGTGCGATCCTTGCAGTCGGTTCAGATGGCAAAAGCGTGAACGTATCCAGCGCCGTTCAGTCCATCGCGGAGTGTGTTGCTGTTCTCTGAGCCCCGGGCTCCATGTTCCATTTCCTCCCCTGACGTCATCATAGGTTTGGTCTGAACTCCAGTCAACACTGATCCCTTCAGTCAAATAGTGCTGTTGCCCGATCCTTCTACTTAAAACATATTTGATTACATTGACACTTTCAAAAATGTCTATGGAATATATCCTCAGTGTTTTTTATTTGTTTAGTAATTTTTTATCCATTGAAGTTTTTGGGCTCTTCTCCTACTCTGTCAGTCACACTTTTGGAAAGAGGTAGACTCACTTCTCAAATTTATTTGTTTTAAGTTCTAATAAAAACGTGACAGCAATTTTATTTTATTTCTTCTAAGGTTTTAGTCTGCTTTCCTATGCTTTTCAGTGTTGTCAATTTAATTTAATATTTATTCAGTTATTTTAATAAATATATTTAATTGTATTATTTATTTATTTATCTCTTTTATTCATTAATTAATTTTACTTATTTGCAAGTGTGAATGCTCACTAGTTTGTTTTAAGTTGTAATAAAAAAGTAACAGATTCTTAAAGCAATTTTATTTTATTTTATTTGTTATAAGGTTTTAGTCTGCTTTTCTGTGCTTTTTAGTGTTTTCCATTTTATTTAATATTTATTCAGTTATTTTAATAAATATATTTAATTTCATTATTTATTAATTTATTTTATTCATTCATTTATTAATTTAGATTATTTACGAGTGTGAATGCTCACTAATTTGTTTTAAGTTGTAATAAAAAGTAACAGATTCTTAAAGCAATTTTATTTTATTTTATTTGTTATAAGGTTTTAGTCTGCTTTTCTGTGCTTTTCAGTGTTTTCCATTTTATGTAATATTTATTCAGTTATTTTAATAAATATATATAATTGTATTATTTATTAATTTATTTTATTTATTCATGTATTAACGAGTTATTTACTTATTTACTTATTTACGAGTGTGAATGCTCACTAATTTGTTTTAAGTTGTAATAAAAAAGTGATAGATTCTTAAAGCTATTTTTTTTTATTTCTTCTAAGGTTTTAGTCTGCTTTTCTGTGCTTTTCAGTGTTGTCCATTTTATTTAATATTTATTCAGTTATTTTAATAAATATATTTAATTGTATTATTTCTTTATTTATCTCTTTTATTCATTAATTAATTTAGCTTATTTTCAAGTGTGAATGCTCACTAGTTTGTTTTAAGTTGTATAAGTAACAGATTCTTAAAGCAATTTTATTTATTTTATTTATTCTAAGGTTTAAGTCTGATTTTCTGTGCTTTTCAGTGTTGTCCATTTTATTTAATATTTATTCAGTTATTTTAATAAATATATTTAATTTCATTATTTATTAATTTATTTTATTCATTCATTTATTAATTTAGATTATTTACGAGTGTGAATGCTCACTAATTTGTTTTAAGTTGTAATAAAAAGTAACAGATTCTTAAAGCAATTTTATTTTATTTTATTTTATTTGTTATAAGGTTTTAGTCTGCTTTTCTGTGCTTTTCAGTGTTTTCCATTTTATGTAATATTTATTCAGTTATTTTAATAAATATATATAATTGTATTATTTATTAATTTATTTTATTTATTCATGTATTAACGAGTTATTTACTTATTTACTTATTTACTTATTTACGAGTGTGAATGCTCACTAATTTGTTTTAAGTTGTAATAAAAAAGTGATAGTTTCTTAAAGCTATTTTTTTTATTTCTTCTAAGGTTTTAGTCTGCTTTTCTGTGCTTTTCAGTGTTGTCCATTTTATTTAATATTTATTCAGTTATTTTAATAAATATATTTAATTTCATTATTTATTAATTTATTTTATTTATTCATGTATTTATTTAGCTTATTTATGAGTGTGAATGCTCACTAGTTTGTTTTAAGTTGTAATAAAAAAAGTAACAGATTCTTAAAGCAATTTTATTTTATTTTATTTTATTTGTTATAAGGTTTTAGTCTGCTTTTCTGTGCTTTTCAGTGTTTTCCATTTTATGTAATATTTATTCAGTTATTTTAATAAATATATTTAATTGTATTATTTATTAATTTATTTTATTTATTCATGTATTAACGAGTTATTTACTTATTTACTTATTTACGAGTGTGAATGCTCACTAATTTGTTTTAAAGTTGTAATAAAAAAGTGATAGATTCTTAAAGCTATTTTTTTTATTTCTTCTAAGGTTTTAGTCTGCTTTCCTATGCTTTTCAGTGTTGTCCATTTAATTTAATATTTATTCAGTTATTTTAATAAATATATTTAATTGTATTATTTATTTATTTCTTTTATTCATTAATTAATTTTGCTTATTTGCCAGTGTGAATGCTCACTAATTTGTTTTAAGTTGTAATAAAAAAGTAACAGATTCTTAAAGCAATTTTATTTTATTTTATTTGTTATACGGTTTTAGGCTGCTTTTCTGTGCTTTTTAGTGTTTTCCATTTTATTTAATATTTATTCAGCTATTTTAATAAATATATTTAATTTGATTATTTATTTATTTATTTTATTCATTCATTTATTAATTTTGCTTATTCACGAGTATGAATGCTCACTAATGTGTTTTAAGTTGTAATAAAAAAGTAACAGATTCTTAAAGCTATTTTATTTTATTTTATCTGTTATAAGGTTTTAGTCTGCTTTCCTATGCTTTTTATCAATTTATTAATTTTATTCATCCACTTATTCATTTTGCTTATGTACGAGTGTGAATGCTCACTAATGTTCAGTGTTTTTACAGCATCATTTCTGCTTGCTTAACAAAAACAAAAACAAAAAAACATTTTAATTTAAAATTATATATAAATATTAAAAAAAAATATTTAAACATTTAAACTTGTTAAAATTGTCAGTGTTTACAACTGGCCAACATTTTCAGAGATCACTGAATTGAGATATACTACCAGTCAAAAGTTTTTGAACAATACGTTTTTTTAATGTTTTTTTAAAGAAGTCTCTTCTGCTCACCGAGCCTGCATTTATTTGATCCAAAGAACAGCAACAACTGTAACATGTTGACATATTTTTACTTTTAAAATAAATGTTTTCTATTTGAATATATTTTAAAATGTAATTTATTCCTGTGATTTCAAAACTGAATTTTCAGCATTACTCCAGTCACAAGATCCTTCAGAAATTAATATCTAATATTTTGATTTGCTACTCAAAAAACATCTGTTATTATTATTATTACGTTGAAAACAGCTGAGTGGAATCTTTTCAGGTTTCTTTGATTAATAGAAAGTTCAGAAGAAAAGCATTTATCTGAAATAGAAATCTTTTGTAACATTATAAATGTCTTTATCATCACTTTTGATCAATTTAAAGCATCCTTGCTAATTAAAAGTATTAATTTCAATAATTTATTTTCCAAAATAAATAAATAAATACTGACTCCAAGCTTTTAAATTGTATAGTTTATACTACAAAAAAATTCTCATCAAAGAATCCTGAAAACAAATTACTGATTTAAATACTGATGACCATAATAATAATAATAATAATAATAATAATAATAATAATAATAATAATAATAATAATAAATGTTTCTTGAACAGCAAATCAACATATTAGAGTGATTTCTGAAGGATCATGTGACACTGAAGACTGAAGATGTAATGATGCTAAAAATTCAGCTTTGATCACAGAAATAAATTAAATTTGAAAAAATATTCAAATAGAAAGCAGTTATTTTAAATAGTAAAAATATTTCACAATATTACTGCTTTTGCTATATTTGCTAACATTAAAATCTTACTTTTCAAAAAATTTTGACTGGTAGTGTACACTATATAAATTTGTAAAAAAAAAAAAAAAAAAAAAAACTTGTAACACCACATGACTATTCAAGATTTAAGTAAATTACACAAAATAAAAATGTGATTAAAATGGGACTAAAATATAACTGATCCACTTCTGTCGTTGGCCTACTGTAAAAAAGGACATCTATTTCCTTTAACATTACAGCTTTGCTTTACAAAACCACAAAACAAAATGCAACACAATGCTAAAGGCCCTCACAAAAGGCTCTCTTTATACTGCTGTGCTAAAAACAAGTTCAGACAGGTTTGCAGTAGTAAAAACAAGGTAGATGCGCTTTCATAACAGAAGAACCTGAAGAGAACAATGCCTTGTGTGCAGCGTTTGTGACACTGAACAGAGTGGAGATGTCTCTGTTTCCAATGGGAGCATCAATCTTTCTCATATTGTCATTTTGATAGGAGACAATACAGAAGACGTGTGTAAAAAGGACTGCACCGCATGCAGGTCAAATGTCTTTGTCCTTGGGCCATTCAGTTTTCATTCCATTGGTATTATTTGCTTTTTATAATTTTTTTTACGAAACTTAAGAAGCGGTAAACACTTTTACAGATTGATACAAATCATTAGGAAAGGAAAGGAAAGGAAAGGGGGTGAGTGAGGCCAAGTATGGTGACCCATACAAGGAATTTGTGCTCTGCATTTAACCCATCCAAGTGCACACACACAGTAGTGAACACACACACACCGTGAACACACACCCGGAGCAGTGGGCAGCCATTGCTGCGGCGCCCGGGGAGCAGTTGGGGGATCGGTGCCTTGCTCAAGGGACTCACCTCAGTCGTGGTATTGAGGGTGGAGAGAGTGCTGTACATTCACTCCCTCCACCTACAATCCCTGCCGGACCTGAGACTCGAACCTGCAACCTTTTGGGTTACAAGTCCGAATCTCTAACCATTAGGCCACGGCTGCCCCATTATAAACATGTTTAGCCACTAGTGAAAATATTAAAATGTTGTAAATTTGTATAATTTCAGTTTTAACTAAAACCATGCGCTGTCTTCTGTAAGATGTATTTTAAAAAATATAAAAAATAAAATAAAATGTAACTTTTACATGTAACGCGGAGGTGCGTGATGACGTAACGCGCAGAGCGTCTTGACGTCCAGCGCTGAGTTAAAAGCGGCGCTTTTATCGAAACTAAAGCAGAAGGATTGTAATCAAACTGTATCGTGAGTGTAGCAATGGATTATGATTCCGATGGTGATGGTGACGAGTGGCCTTTAGAAATGGAGGTTAATAAAACAAAAAAGGCAAGGAAAAAAGCATGGTCTGAAGCAAGTAGTGGAGGAGAAAGCACCCCAAGACAAACTAGCAAAAAAATCAGAGCTAAACACAGTGAAAACAGCAGGATTGATGATGACAAACAGGAAGAGTGGAAAGTTATTGTTACACTTAGTAATGATAAAGGACATTTTCATCCAGTACAGATAACTAAAGCGATTGAGAAGGAAATAGGCAAAATAAAATATGCTAAATTGCTGAATAGCAGAAGAATTCTAATTTCAGCAGTAAATAAGAAACAACAGGAGAAGATTCTGAAAATGAGTAGTCTAGGGGGTGGAAAGATTGAAGTCCATGTACCAGGAATGGCAGCAAAGTTAAGAGGAGTGATCTCAAATGTACCTATGGAAATGTCTATGGAAGATGTGAAGAAAGAGATTCAAGGTGGGAATATAATAGAAGCCAAAAGACTGCAAATGAATAAAGGTGGTGTTAAATCAGATAGCCTGTCTGTAATGCTTGTTTTTGAAAAGATAATGCCTAATGAAGTCCAAATGGGTTGGATCAAATACAAAGTGAGGGAATACATTCCACAACCATTAAGGTGTTTCAAATGTCAGAGAATGGGACATACAGTGCAACAGTGCAAATGGAGACAAAGATGTGCAAAATGTGGAGGAGAGCATGACTATGGCAAATGTGAAAAGGATGCTAAGTTAAAGTGCTGTAACTGTGGAGGTGAGCATAGTGCTGCATATGCTGGATGTGTGGTTCAGAAACAAGCTAAAGAAATACAAAGATACAAAGTTATGAATAAGGTTACATATGCAGAGGCATTAAAGGGTGTTGATAATTATGGAAACAAACAAAATAAACCAATACATCAGGAACACTTGGATGGCAATACCAGATATGCAGTACCACAGAGTCCAGACATAGGAAGAAATCTGTCAGGAAGATCAGCACCTCCACAACGGCCATGCAACCATAAGTGTAAAGTTGAGGAGAACACCTTGATTGTAGAAAAGAAAAGCTTTATAGCTTTTATATGTAAAGTTATTAATGTTGCAACACGACAAGAGAGAAAAAGCGATAAAATCAAGACAGTGGTGGAAGCTGCAGAAGAGTTTCTAGGCATTAAAGATGTAAAAGCTGAAGATATACATGGCATGTTGAGTACTAATAATGATGGAGGATCTCAGAATATTACTTAATCGATGGTATTCCACCTCTTACAATGGAATGCTAGAAGCTTGATTGCAAATGGTCAAGAATTTAAAAAGTTTGTAGCAGAATCTAAAGTTCAACCTGATATTATTTGCATTCAGGAAACTTGGCTTCAACCACATCTTGATTTTATTATACCTGGATTTGAGTCTGTCAGATTTGATAGAGATGGAAGACAGGGTGGAGGTTGTGCAACATTTGTTAGAGATGGGATATCATTTAAAAGAATAGCAATTTCAATAGAAATAGAATGTGTAATTATTGAAGTATATAAATCAGATGGAAACCTGGTAGTTATCAACTTTTATAATCCTTGTAAAAATTTAAGCCTAGATGCTTTAGTGAACATAAATAGAACAAAAGGAAATAGGAAAGAAATATGGTGCGGAGACTTCAATGCACATAATAGCCTTTGGGGAAGTAAGCATACAGATAATAATGGGGAAGTAGTAGAAGAATTGATGGATGTTAGGCAGTTAGTTTGCCTTAATAATGGAAATGGCACAAGAATTGACATTCGTTCTAACACAATGTCTTGTATTGATCTTACCCTAGTTTCTAATAATCTGGCAAATTCTTGTGAGTGGAATATTAAAGACAATACAAGTATTGGAAGTGATCACTTTCCAATAATTTGTTCTATGAATGTTGAAATAGATATCCAAGAAAGGCCTAGTCATAAGAAATGGGATTTTACAAAAGCTGACTGGGAAAAATTTAAAAAAATATGCTGTGAATCAGCAGGTTTAATTTCAATGGAGGGTGATATTGAGGAATGTACAGCTGAAGTTACACAATCAATTCTAAATGCAGCTCTAAATAGCATACCAATTAAAGCAGTAGGTGGAAAAAGGAAAACAGTTCCATGGTGGAATGATAAATGTACAGAACTGATAAAAGAACGAAATAATGCTTTGAGAATATTAAGAAATAACTTGAACCAAGAAAATTTAATTAATTATCAGAGGAAAAAGGCTCAAGTTCGGAGAGAAATTAAGAATAGTAAACGAAATGCATGGAGGAATTACTGTTCAACTATTGGTAAAGAAGTTCAAGTAGGAGAGATTTGGTCAATGCTGAAGAAAATGAGTGGGAATAAAGTGTATAATAAAATACCAGTATTAGAGGATGCAGGAATAATGGCAATAACAGATAAAGAAAAGGCAAATTTATTAGGAAAGAAGTTTGCTAGTGTACATAGTGGAGATCATTTAGATGATATTCACAGACAAAATAAAGAAAAAATCTTAAATGAAAATAGGGATGTACTTTTTAAGAAAATAAATAATGTGATGAGTATCATGGATGAAGGAATTAATATGAATGAAATAATGATAGTATTAAATGATGTCAGAAATACTGCTACAGGAGAAGATCAATTAAGTTATATCATGTTTCAAAGATTACCAGAAAACTTTTTAGAGATAATATTATATTTATTTAATAAGATATGGGAAGAAGGGAAAATGGCAAAAAGTTGGAAGAGAGCATTGATATTGCCTTTTAAAAAGCCTGGAAAGGATTCTAATAATGCTGGCAACTACAGACCCATTGCCCTAACATCACATCTATGCAAGTGGATGGAGAAGATTTTAGTCAGAAGACTTAATTATTTCCTTGAATATAGAGGTATATATGCGCCATACCAAAGTGGATTCAGGAAAGGACGCTCTACAATGGATGCTGTTGTGAAAGTAAGTAATGAGATAGAGAAAACATTTAAAATGAAACAATTAATGAATATTGTATTTTTTGACATTGAAAAGGCTTACGACTCTATGTGGAGAGAAGGATTATTAATTAAACTAAATGAGATTGGAATAAGAGGTAGGTTTTATAATTGGGTCTTAGATTTTTTATCAGAAAGAAGATTTAGAGTTAAAGTAGGATTAGAAGTATCTGAGGAATTTGAAATTAGTAATGGAATTCCACAAGGGAGCGTCATAAGCCCAGTGTTATTTAATGTTATGATTAATGATATTTTTATGAACTTGGATAGAAGAGTTGGGTCAGCTTTGTATGCAGATGATGGGGCCATTTGGGTAAGAGGACGAGATCCCACTGGTGTGATGAGTATAATTAAGGAAGCAGTTAAAAAAGTAGAACAATGGTCATATAATTGGGGTTTTAAGATTTCTCCAAGTAAATCTTGCCATATGTTATTTACCAGGAAGAAAGGGATATGCAAACAGGAATTGAAGTTATATGGTCAAAATATGGAAACAGTAGATTGTTTTAAATATTTAGGTATGTGGTTAGATCAAAAAGGAACATGGAAAGTACATATGGAAAAGGTGGAATCAAAATGTAGGAAAGTTATAAACTTAATGAGAGCATTAGCTGGAAAAGATTGGGGAGCAGATAAACAATCATTAATGTATGTGTATAGGGCTCTAATGAGATCAACAATAGATTATGGATGTTTTGTTTATGGAGCAGCAGCTAAAACACATTTAATGAAAATGGATAGAGTTATTAATAAAGCTTTGAGGATTTGTTCTGGTACGATGAGATCAACACCAACTAAGGCAATCCAGGTAGAGTTAGGAGAAATGCCCTTAGATTTAAGAAGAGACAAACTAATGCTTACATACTGGTGTCGTTTACGTGGTTGTGGTGATAAAAATCCCACCAATAGTGTTATTAAAGAATGTTGGGAGTATAACTCTTTTCAAGGTAACGGCTTTGGATGGGCAATAAAGGCTAAATCAGATGAATATAGACTAGACAGTATCTGGTTTAACAATCCTACTCCTATTAGTAATATCCCTATTTGGTTGTTTCCTAAAACTAATGTAGATTTAAATATAATGGAACTAAAGAATAAATGGGAAGAGAGTGAGAAAGGATATATGGCAAGTCAATACATTAAAAATACATTTTACAGTTATCTAGATATTTATACAGATGGATCCAAAGATGAAGAAAATAGAGTAGGCATAGGAATACATATACCAACACTGAATGTAAGTATTGGGAAAAGACTACCCGATCAATTATCAGTTTATACGGCAGAGATGATGGCGATTATTGTAGGGTTGCAGTGGGTGGAGGAAGTAAAACCAGATAGAGTGGTATTTTGTGTGGATTCTATAGCAGCTATATATAGTATTCAAAATATGAAGTCTAGCAGAGAAGACTTGATGCTAGAGATCCATCAAAATTTATTTAGATTATGGAGCCTACAGATAGATGTGAGATTCTGCTGGGTACCTGCTCATGTAAATGTAAAAGGAAATGAGAAGGCAGACAAAATAGCAAAGAAATCAACCAAGATGAGCGATACTATAAATATTCCTTTTGGTAAAGGAGAAGTTAAGACAATAATTAAAAAAGAAATGAAGAAGAAATGGCAAGAGAGGTGGGACACAGATAAGAGTGGAAGGAAATATTATAGTATACAGAAATCTATCAATGCACAGGGTGTGAATGGAAGGAATAGAAGGGAGGAGTCAGTTTTAACCAGGATGAGATTTGACCACACTGGGTTAAATAAAACATTGTTTTTGTTAGGTAAAAGTAAATCAAATGAATGTATGGAATGTAAAATTACAGAAGATGTAGAACATATACTGTTGCACTGTGGGAAGTATTGGGAAGAGAGGATTAGATTAAAGCAAAAGATTAATCAGACAGGAAGAAACTGGAACCTTGAGGGTATTTTGGGAACAACAGGAGAAAGGGTTAAAGATGTACAGGATGCTGTTTTGGAATATCTGAAGGATACAGGGGTATATTATAGGATATAGGAAATAATATTTGGTCACGGATTAAATATTTTTTTTTTTTTTTTTTTTTTTTTTTAATCTGTATAAAGTGGAAAGATATAATTCATGCTACATACTCCGATACAGTAGGTGGCGGTATGCACCTGATGTGTCATGAATGCAATCCGCCATAAAACTTAAAAGAAGAAGAAGAAGAACTAAAGCAGAAGATATATTAGCAAGTATTTGATTTAGTCCTTTCAGCACTGCGATAACGTTTTGTAGTTTCCCCCTTCATTATCGTTCTCCATAAATGTCTGGACTAGATGTTACCGTATTTCCACACGACTTTGCGTGGGGAGCTGCGACTGCTGCTTATCAAATAGAAGGTGAAGTTTACACTAGTCCTCGTTTTTACTATGGTATTCCACACAGCACACTAAAACGGGAAAGTGGTTCTCGACTTTTTTTTATCTAAACTGGAATCACAAGTTGCTCAGTACAGAAAGTACGATGGTATTACAATGTTTTTAATGTGATATCATAATATCATAGTTTCTTTTAGATATTTACTATGGTAATTATATGGTCGGCCTATACTTTAAAGTACCTTATAATACCATGCAAAAATGAAATGTGATTATGTTATGTAGGTCTAAACTTTCAGATGAATTTCCTAACTATCTTGCAGGTGGTTGGGATATGGATGGTAGAGGCCCCAGCATATGGGACACATTCTGTCATGCCAAAGGACGGGTGTTTGAAGACCATACTGGAGATGTAGCCTGTAACAGCTATCAGCTCTGGGAAGAGGACCTGAAATGTATCCGACAGCTTGGACTTACCCATTACCGTCTGTCCATATCCTGGTCACGGCTCCTTCCCGACGGAACCACAAATCATGTCAATCCAAAAGGTGCTCTGGAAAAAATTACACTCATAGTTTGAGGTTCAGAGGAGTCAAAGACCAAAGCCGATCTTTTGTTATTTCCCTGTGCTAAACTGATATACAAATGCTGAAAATGATACTTTGAAATAGTAACTTTTCACTAAAAGTAAAATAAAATAGGGATTTATCTAAATGTGACCCTAGACCACAAAACCAGTCATAAAGGTCCATTTTTTAAATTGAGATTTATACATCATCTGAAAAATTAATAAATAAGCGTTCCATTGGTGTATGTTATGGTAGGACAATATTTGTCTGAGATATAACTATTTGAAAATCTGAGGGTGCAAAAAAAAAAAAAAAAAAAAAATACTGAGAAAATCTTCTTTAAAGTTGTCCAAATTAGGTTTTTAGCAATGCATATTACTAATCCGAAATTATGTTTTGATATATTTACGGTAGAAAATTTACAAAATATCTTCATGGAACATGATCTTTACTTAATATCCTAATGATCCCAATGAATCCTAATGGAAAATTGATAAATTTGACTTATACAATGTTTTTTTTTTTTTTTTTTTGGCTATAGCTACAAATACACGGGTGCTACTCAAGACAGGTTTTGTGGTCCAGGGTCACAAATAGGATAAATATTCACCAGTGGGAACAGGAAATTATGAAAACTGAGTAAAACTGCTTTTACCTTAAGTTCAAGAGTTCAACAAAGTTTGAGTAAACAAAGAAGCAACCCTTGGGTGTTTGTTTTGTTGAATTATTATTATTTAATTTTTTTTTTTAACTAGGAATAATTGTTTTACACATTTTATAATTTTTAAAATTGAAATGAAATTGATAATTCTTATATTTTATGGAATAGAATGAAATTGCAGAAATTAGCAAACGACAAAAAATTGAATCAATTTCCAATGGACAAAATAAAATTGACAAATCTGCTGTTTATTTTTACTCATTTGTGAAGCTGTTGGACTCAAACATCACAATAGAGAAGTGCCATTAACTGAAAATACACACATTTTCATTACTTAAAACAAAATGAGCATTAACTAAAATCAAATAATTAATTAAAAAACTTAAACTTATTTTATTTCAGTTAGCTGCCAGAGCAACTTGACACGTTTAGTTTACGTGTTTAGTTTAACTTGATGTACTAAAATCAAATTAATAGACTAAAATTAATAAATAAGAATGAATAAAAACTATATGTGACCCTGGACCACAAAAAAAAAAACAGTTATAAGTGTCAATTTTTTAAATAAGCCTTGTTAGGACAGGACAATATTTGGCTGAGATGCAACAATTTAAAAATCTGAGGGTGTTAAAAAATCTAAATATTGAGAAAATCACCTTTAATGTTGTTCAAATTAAGTTCTTAGCAATGCATATTACTAATCAAAAAATAAGTTTTAATATATTTACAGTAGGAAATTTACAAAAAATCTTTACATAATATCCTAATGATTTTTAGCATAAAAGAAAAATTGATCATTTTGACCCATACAGTGTTTTTTTGGTTATTGCTACTTACGACTGGTTTTGTGGTCCAGGGTCACATATAGACACATAAAAAAATCGAACAAACACACAACAAAATTAGTAAACAAAAATATGATCACAATTTCCATTTTCATTACTTTTTTTTTTTTTTTTACATTCTGAGGAACGATTTACTTAAAGTTGTTTAAAAAAAGAAGTTTTATTAACTGTATTTGATGCTTTTTCATAACCTTTAGGAGTGGCGTATTATAACAAAGTGATCGACGACTTGATTGCTGGTGGTGTGACTCCCATGATCACATTGTACCACATGGACTTACCACAGGCCTTGCAGGATCTTGGCGGATGGAGCTCGAAAGAGATTGCAGACATCTTTGAAAGTTATGCCAGGTTTTGCTTTAAGACCTTTGGGGACAGAGTGAAGCTCTGGATCACAGTGAATGAGCCCTATGTTTGTGCCAAGCTGGGCCACGAGGATGGCATCTTTGCCCCTGGGATCAAAAATCCAGGAATATCAGTCTACTTGGCTGGTCATAACATGTTGCGCGCCCACACCAAAGCCTGGCATACTTATAATGCTCATTTCAGGCCTTTACAAGCAGGGCAAGTATCTCTTGCCCTGAACAGTGACTGGGTAGAGGCGTTGGACCCAGGCTCTTCTAAAGATGCTGCAGCCTCTGAGCGCTACAAGGCCTTCACTCTGGACTGGTTTGCCTGTCCTGTGTTTTGCACAGGAGATTACTCAGAGACCATGAGGGCCAGGATTGAGACCAGGAGCTTTGATCTGGGGTACAAGCAGGGCTCACGGCTACCACGCTTCACAAAGGATGAGCCCTCTCCTCTAGGCACAGCAGATTTCTTTGCACTGAACTATTACACCTCTCGGAAAGTAAAAGATTTAAATGGCGACAGTAAGAAGAACGAGCTCAGTTTTGAGGGAGATCAGGGGGCAGAGGGTGTTGTTGACCCATCATGGCCTATATGTGGGGTGCACTGGTTGGCTGTTGTTCCTGATGGATTGCGTAAATTGCTAAAATATATAAAGGTACTTTATTTTATTTGAAGTATCTACACTTTATGTAGGCTATATTATTATATAGAGATATATATTGGCATACCAACAAAATCACGTGCATTTGCTTGTTTCTTTAGGATACGTACACCAGTCTGCCCATTTATATCACAGAAAATGGCTTTTCACAGATGGGGCCGGTTCAGATAGAAGATACTGACCGTTCCCAGTTCTATAAGGACACTCTGCAGGAAGTTGGTAAAGGTACTGTCATATTAACACTGCACACTGTATTTTATTACACATTGATCAAAGTTCATTTTATACAGTTAGAGTATAATAACATTGTAAAAAATTGTGGTTAAATGTAGTGAATGTGCACTTGTAGTGGCATGTCCAAAATTATTCATACCCTTCTCAATAATCAATAGAAAAGACTTTATTGGCTAATACAGCAATCAAACACTTCCTATAATCGCTGACCAGCTTTTTGCATGTCCACTGGTATTTTTGCCCATTCATCTTGTGTCCACAGTGAAGGCTTCTCCTTTTTTACGACAAAAAAAGGCTACATCATTGTGGCCAAACAATTCAATTTTTGTTTTTATCTGACCATAAAACAGAAGACCAGAAGTCTTCTTCTTTGTCCAGACGAGCATTTGCAAAGGCCAAGCGGGCTTTTGTGTGCCTTATTATGAGAAGTGGTGTCCTCCTTGGTCTTGGATTCATCAGGATGGCGGCGGCCTTGGTGGTGATCCTTGGATTCTTTTTTACCCCTGTGATGACGATCGTAATGATGACGTCATCACCGAAGCGCCGGTCTGGCATTTGGCTATGTTTATGTTGTAGCTGCATGATTTGAAAACGTATTGAACGAGTATTGATGAAATGTGTATGGATTATGCCTCAAAGACTACGATCCCTATAAACTTTATAATTGTCACTCACCGTGTCTGCATAACGTAAGTGTTGCGGTGTTTTTGTGATTAGTACGGTTGGTACAAACAATAATAACATGAGATGGGTGTTTCAAAGCATTTTATTGTATTGTGTGATTTTTATGTATTAAGTGTAGTCGTAGTAGTTGTGTAGTCCATTTGTTTTACCTGTCATCTCCAGTTTGTGCACGTAGTGCTCTGGTAGCGCGCGTAACCAGAACGCTTCAATAATTAAGATCGTTCCATTTTCTGAATGGGTGTGCTGGATGTAGAGATAACACATCGGTTATATGTTTAAGTCTGTTTCAGTGTGAATGTGTTGTGTAAGGAAAATGCATTGCTGGGGTATTCCTGTTTGAGTTATATGTATTTCTACTTTGAGGAAATGCATTATGTGAGATGAACAAAATGATATGTACTAACCCATGAGAATGGATCGTTCTGTGGATGTGTGGCGGGAAACTGCCTATAAATTGAGTGTTTTGAAATTGTAGAGGAGGGCTGGGGGACAGAAAACTGCATCTGTTAATCCTGGAAAGTGCATGTCTGATGAGAGATATGTTTAAAGTTTGTACGAAGTCCCCCTGCAAAGTACTTTTGCGCTATAGGTTTGGCTGCTGACAGCTTTTTTCTTTGTGTTGATTAGTTTCAGTGATTGTTTGTTGTGGTTTTGTTTTTTTTATTTTGTTTTTCTTTTCTTTTGGAATTATTGCACTTAAATGGACACTAGTTGGTGGCTTTTGCTTCAATAAATCTGTGGCAACTAAAATTACCCTGTTGTACTGAGCTTTCCTAGCTCCTTCCTGGCCTCTCAAGCAGTTACGACCTGACATATGGTGGCAGCGGTGGTTCCAAGCCATTAGGAAGCCAGTACACAGGGGTGCATGGAAGTTGGAGACATCAGGTGCGTGTCTTCTACGTTAAGACTGTTCAAGTTGAATGGCGGTAGAAACTGTTTTTAAAGGAGAATGCCACCTAAGAAGCAAGATAAGACAAGAGCTATGGAGGAGGCTGAACCACCAGATCAGTCGGAGGCTGAAGAGAGGTCTTCGGAGGGAATGCCTGGCTCAGTTGTGGGCATGCTGCAAATGTTCCTGCAAAATCAACAGCAGAGAGAGGATCGAATGGAAAAGGAGGTGCAGCGCCAGGAGCATAAATGGCGGACTCTTCAGCATCAGTTTATGCAGCTGCAGACTGAAGTTCATCAACAACAGCAAGATCAACGGTCGAGGGAAGGAGCGACTGTACCTACTGCTATGTCAGCAGCTGCGCTTTGCCCTCCATCTGCCGGGATCAGCCGACAGACCCCTCATTTAAGTCAAAATGATGATCTGACATTAGCACCGGCACAGGATGTAGCAGCGCAAGCTCAGGTGTCGACTCAGCCATGTTTTCAGTCTCCAAGAATGATGCCGTGGACTAAGGAGGAGGATATAGAACATTGTCTAACAACGTTTGAACGCATTGCTCATGCATGCCGATGGCCTAGGCAAGATTGGGCGTTACATCTCCTTCCACTGTTATCTGGTAAAGCAAGGGCAGCCTATGTGGCTATGGATTCGGATGATGCTCTAGATTATGATGATGTTAAACAAGCTATTCTTGATAAGTTTGAGATTAACAATGAGATGTACAGACAACGTTTCAGATCGTACAGTGCCCTGGAGGACGAGACACCAAGAGAGCTGCAAGTAAGATTGAAAGATTTATATGAGAAATGGATGACTCCTAAACGTCGAACAAAAGAGGAGATTGGCGATCAGATCGTGTTAGAGCAGTTCCTCAAGTTACTCAATCCAGATACGAGAACATGGGTGAAACAGAATAACCCTATTTCATCTAAACATGCAGCTGAGATGGCAGAGGCCTTTATGGCAGCGAGACGATCGTTGTATCAACCCAGACGGTGGCGCAACTTCAGCAACAATCCAACTGGTAAGTTTGGGGATGGTTTGAGTGGTGGTCTGGTTAATCCTAATACAAGTACTTCTGTTCCTCAAAGTAGTTTTGATACTGACTTTAGCAAACATCAGGGTGGAGGTAATCGATATAAGGGTAAATCTGCATTGGTGTGTCATGCATGTGGTCAGCCAGGACATAAAAAAGTAGACTGCCCAGTACAAAAAGTTTCCAACACTCGCCTTTGTTATGTGCCAAGACCGGTTCTAGAATTTAGTGAGGTAGAGTTGAACAGAGATACAGTCATTGAGGTGAAGATAGGGAGTAAGTTCTTCAAAGCTTTGGTTGATTCTGGTTCAAGTCAAACTCTAGTGAGAACCGAATGCTTGAGTGAAGTGGATATAACAAGGCAAGGCAAAGTGAGGGTTCGTTGCATTCATGGGGATGAGAGGGAATACCCCAAGACAGACTTGGTTATTGAGATAGAAAATCAGGCCTACAATCTATCAGTTGGTATAGTAGAGCAGTCACCCTATCCAGTGATATTGGGTAGGGATGTGCCAGTGCTGGTAGAGCTTTTGCACAGAGATGGGGAGATCGCTGAAGCCAGAGTGGTGACAAGAGCTCAGGCTAAGCACGACGAGACTTGTAAGCATTCCTTGCAAAATTTGCCCTTTAATGGGTACCCCAAAATAAGAAAGTCTAGACGAGAGAGACGGCAAAGAAAAGTTGAGGGCACCGAAATGGTTGAAAAGTTGCCTAAACCTTGTACTGAGGACTTGGAACATATTCCACATGATATAGTGCAACTACAAAGGCAGGATAAAACGCTGAAACCTTTGTTTGACAAGGTAGGGAAGGTGACCCCTTCATCAACATTGCAGCAGAAAGATCATTTTGTGATTAGAGATGATAGGCTGTATGTTCAAGGCGATGAGGGAGAGAGGTTAGTGGTTCCAGAACCAATGAGACTTAAGGTGTTGCAGTTGGGGCATTCTGTGCCGTGGGCAGGACATCTAGGGCAGCAGAAAACCTTAGCCAGAATTGCCAGTAGATTTTATTGGCCAAGGCTTTATATGGATGTAATGGATTTTTGCAGATCATGTCCAGAGTGTCAGTTGGTAAATCCAGCCAAGAAGGGTGATAGGGTGCCTCTAGTCAGTCTTCCGGTTATTGAGGTCCCATTCTCCCGAATTGCTATGGACATTGTTGGTCCGTTAGAAAGAACTAATACAGGGAATCGATATATCTTAGTGGTTGCAGATTATGCAACTAGATACCCTGAAGCATTTCCCCTCAAAAACATAAAGACGAGACAAATTGTTAATGCCCTGGTTCAGCTTTTTTCACGGGTTGGTATACCCAAGGAAATAATAACAGATCAGGGAACAAATTTTACATCCAAACAAATCAAGCAAGTGTATTCTATGCTGCGCATACATCCTATTCAGACCACACCATACCATCCTCAGACTGACGGAATGGTTGAGAGATTTAATCAGACGTTAAAGTCAATGCTGCGCAAGTTTGTGTCTGAAACAGGTGCTGACTGGGACCACTGGCTGCCTTACCTGATGTTTGCATACAGGGAAGTCCCACAGGCATCCACAGGATATTCGCCCTTTGAGTTGCTGTATGGTCGCCAAGTTCGTGGGCCGCTGGATGTCCTAAAGGAGGCCTGGGAAGCAGATAATGGAAGTGAGCGTATTAATATCTTATCTTATGTCATCAAGATGAGAGAGAAGATGAGCTCCCTGGCAGAGATGGTGAGGGTTAACATGACAAAGGCACAACAACAACAAAAGCAGTGGTATGACCAATCAAGCAGAAACCGAACTCTAACTTCAGGGCAGAAAGTCCTACTCCTGCTTCCAACTACAGATAGTAGCTTACTGGCCAAATGGCAAGGGCCATATGAAGTAGTGCGTAAATTGAACACCACCAATTATGAGATCTTTCTGCCTGATCGTCGAAAGAAGAATCAAGTGTTTCATATTAATCTTCTACGACCGTGGTATGAGAGAAAAGGTTCATGGTCGGAGCAGTTGTGGGCAAGGAGAGTGGATGAGGTGGAGGAAGTAGAGGAGCAGTACTTCCCAGTGACTAAGGAATCCCTCACTTTCCCATCAGTTGATCACTTGTCAACCAAGCAGCAGAAAGAATTCCAGAAACGGGTACCAGAAGGTTTGTTTAGTGACAAGCCAGGTAAAACGAGTCTTCTGCAGCATAACATTAGGCTTCTTAAGACACAGCCCATTAGACAAACACATTGTAGAGTGCCTGCTCGTCTAGTTCCGGCCTTAAAGGAGGAAGTAAAAGTGATGCTGGACTTAGTGATCATAGAACCATCAAGGAGCGAATGGTGTAGTCCGGTGGTTTTGGTCCCGAAGAAAGACGGTACACTCAGATTTTGTGTGGATTTTTCAAAGCTTAATGCAATCTCCGCTTTTGACCCGTACCCAATGCCAAGAGTTGATGAACTAATTGAGCGTCTGGGCAAAGCCAAGTACTTGACAACACTTGACTTATGCAAAGGATACTGGCAAGTGCCATTGACTAAATCCTCTAAAGAACTTACTGCTTTCCGTGTTCCTTCAGGCCTATACCATTTCCTGTTTATGCCCTTTGGTTTACATGGGGCCGCAGCTACATTTCAGCTTTTGGTAGACCAAGTTCTCAGAGGATTGGACAGCTTTGCTGTGGCCTATATTGATGATATCGTTATCTTCAGTACTACTTGGGAAGAACATCTGGGTCATCTTGCTGAAGTGTTCAAAAGAATTCAAGGTGCTGGTCTAGTCGTCAATGCGAAAAAGTGTCAGATTGCTATGCCAAAAGTCATCTACCTAGGTTTTGTGTTGGGAGGAGGATACATCAGACCGCAGGTAGATAAGGTGGAAGCTATCTTGTCATGTGCACCTCCAACGACGAAGAAAAGTGTGAGGTCTTTTTTAGGCCTGATTGGCTGGTATAGAAGATTTGTTCCCAATTTCGCCAGCAGAGCATCAGTACTAACTGATCTAACTCGGAAAAGTAGTCCGGTAAGAGTCAAGTGGACACCAGAGTGTGAGCAAGCTTTTCAAGACTTAAAATCCTGCTTGTGTAAGTCCCCTATCTTACAGAGCCCAGATTTTGACCTCCCTTTTGTAGTCCAGACAGATGCGTCTGAGTTGGGATTAGGTGCTGTACTGTTGCAAGGCGAGGGACAAGATCGCCATCCGGTACACTATATTAGTAGAAAACTGTTTCCCAGAGAAACAAATTACTCAACAATTGAGAAAGAGGCATTAGCCATCAAGTGGGCTTTGGACACTCTGAAATATTATCTTATTGGAAAAGACTTTGTTTTGGAGACTGATCATAGAGCCCTGCAATGGCTAAACAAAATGAGAGACAGTAATGCAAGAATTACACGATGGTATCTTTCCCTCCAACCTTTTAGGTTTAAAGTCCAATATAGATCTGGCAAATTGAATATCACTGCTGACTTTTTGTCACGCCACTCTTAAAGAGGGGCTATCTTGAGGGGGGGGGGGGGGGTGTGTGATGACGATCGTAATGATGACGTCATCACCGAAGCGCCGGTCTGGCATTTGGCTATGTTTATGTTGTAGCTGCATGATTTGAAAACGTATTGAACGAGTATTGATGAAATGTGTATGGATTATGCCTCAAAGACTACGATCCCTATAAACTTTATAATTGTCACTCACCGTGTCTGCATAACGTAAGTGTTGCGGTGTTTTTGTGATTAGTACGGTTGGTACAAACAATAATAACATGAGATGGGTGTTTCAAAGCATTTTATTGTATTGTGTGATTTTTATGTATTAAGTGTAGTCGTAGTAGTTGTGTAGTCCATTTGTTTTACCTGTCATCTCCAGTTTGTGCACGTAGTGCTCTGGTAGCGCGCGTAACCAGAACGCTTCAATAATTAAGATCGTTCCATTTTCTGAATGGGTGTGCTGGATGTAGAGATAACACATCGGTTATATGTTTAAGTCTGTTACAGTGTGAATGTGTTGTGTAAGGAAAATGCATTGCTGGGGTATTCCTGTTTGAGTTATATGTATTTCTACTTTGAGGAAATGCATTATGTGAGATGAACAAAATGATATGTACTAACCCATGAGAATGGATCGTTCTGTGGATGTGTGGCGGGAAACTGCCTATAAATTGAGTGTTTTGAAATTGTAGAGGAGGGCTGGGGGACAGAAAACTGCATCTGTTAATCCTGGAAAGTGCATGTCTGATGAGAGATATGTTTAAAGTTTGTACGAAGTCCCCCTGCAAAGTACTTTTGAGCTATAGGTTTGGCTGCTGACAGCTTTTTTCTTTGTGTTGATTAGTTTCAGTGATTGTTTGTTGTGGTTTTGTTTTTTTTATTTTGTTTTTCTTTTCTTTTGGAATTATTGCACTTAAATGGACACTAGTTGGTGGCTTTTGCTTCAATAAATCTGTGGCAACTAAAATTACCCTGTTGTACTGAGCTTTCCTAGCTCCTTCCTGGCCTCCCAAGCAGTTACGACCTGACAACCCCTCTCACTATCCTCTTGGCCAGCACAGGTGTCACTTTTGGCTTCCGACCACGTCCTCTGAGATTTTTCACAGTGCAGAACATCTTGTATTTTTTTAAATAATACTTTGCACTGTAGCCACTGGAACTTCGAAACATTTAGATAGCCCTTTCCTGACTTGTGAGCAGCCACAATGCGCAGCCCATGACTGTCCATAAACCAACAGCAGAGAGAGGTTCTGTTTTTCACCTGTTGAGTTGATTACAGTTTTTTTACAGACATTAGGACACATTTCTCAATACTTAGGTCACTTTTGCAAAACTCTTCACACAGTGAGCACAACAGAAGTCTATGTGGTCTAAACTGAGGATCAGTTATCATTGTTTTGGCACAAAATGCATTCAATGACTACATCTCTCAAATTTCATGAATTCTTTTCTCACTCAGACACAACAACTGCCAAAAATCTTTGTACGTACAGGACATTTTGCACGTGCTTACATACTGTTTTCAAAACAGTTAAACTTATGTTCAAAACAATAACATAATGCAAAACTGAATAAGACAGCAAAATCCAACAGCAATATTTTATTGAAACATATTTCAAATCTAAAAATGCAGTTTAACCAGCCACAGCTGATTCTCATTGTAGATGAACATCTACACAGGTGTGCTTGGATTTTGGAATTACTTAGTGCAAAAAAATAAAAATAAATAAACAACATAAAATATTGACAAATTCTGCATCATGTCTGATTCATTCCAGTAACATGTATTGCAGTTATAAACAATATATATTGCAATTAAAAACAGAGATGTGTCCTTGTTTGACACAAGAAAACACTGCGTAATGCTACATGTTGTTAGTGTTTTTTAGGTCATTGTTTTGTGGGTGACAAAGTGTGTTTGTCGGCTGTCAACCTTTGCTATTGTTCTGGAAGAATGAGTTTATTTGAGACCTGAATAAAGTGTTTTGGTAGTTGTAGTGCATTTTGCAAAAGTGACCTAAGTATTGAGAAATGTGTCCTAGCGTCTGTAAAAAACTGTAAAACAGCTCTTCCCAATGAATCAAGGTAATTAGGATGCTTTAGAACAGCTTGGACTATTTAGAATGGTATGGAACTTTGGATTTTCCTATAGACTGTGACAGTTTGCTAAGGGTATTAATAATTTTGGACATGCCACTTTTTGTTCAAATGTAAATAAAAATATTTCTCACAAATCTTTTTCCACAATGATGCCTGTTGTACATCATCTTATTATATTTTGGGAGAAGCCTGTGTCATTTCTGGTCAAAAAAAAAAATCTTGCTGGTTGAATAAAAGTAACTTTAAGTCAGAATTTGCCAGGGGTATGAATAATTTCGGGCTTGACTGTGCGTGTATGTGTATGTATGTATGAATATATATACTGCCCTCCAAAAGTTTGGAAACGCCCTAGAAAAGTGGGGTTTTGGACAATATTGGCATGAATCCTTTTTAATTTGTGATAATTTTGCACTAATAAGGGACAACACAAACTACGAAAACATATTTTATTACATAAACAGTTTATACATAGAAAAAACGTAAATTTTTGATTCATCAAAATATCCACCATTAGCAGCTATTACAGCTCTGCATAATCTGGGTATCCGAGCTGTCAGTTAATTCAAACATTGAGATATATTACTCCAAGCCTCCTGAAGGATTGCCCAAGATGATTCACACTGTGCTGATATCGTCCAAAACCACACTTTGCCAGGGGTGTTTCCAAACGTTTGGAGGGCAGTGTATACGATATTAATGAAATATAAGACATAAAGGGAGTACATTTCCAGAATAAAAATGTCCTGATAATTTACTCACCCGTATGTTGTCCGGTATGTTCATGTCTTTCTTTCTTCAGTCGCAAAGAAATTAAGTGTTTTGAGGAAAACATTCCAAGTTTTTTTCTACATATAGTGGACTTCATTGGTCCTCAACAGACTAAAAGTTAAAAATACAGTTTCAATGCAGCTTCATAGTGGTCTAAACGATCCCAGCCGTGGAATAAGGGTCTAGCGAAACAATCTATTTATACACTTTTTTTTTCAACATACCCTAACTGTATTGACCCGGAGTGCACAGAGTACGCATTCACATTGCAGAGCTAGACAAGATGAGCATTTGAGGTTTAAAAAGTATATCAGTTGTAATATTATTGAAGAAAATAAACAGTTGTTTCTCTAGATAAGGTAAATAATATATAATCAAATATAAACTAGCTCTGTTCTGAGGATGATCTGTATGTTGTGTTTGTCTTCCAGCTATCAGTCAAGATAGAGTGAACGTAAAGGGATATTTTGCCTGGTCGCTGCTGGATAACTTTGAGTGGAGTGATGGCTACAGTGTGCGCTTCGGCCTGTTTCATGTGGATTTCTCTACACCTGACCTGAAGCGCACCATTTACCGCTCAGGTAGAGATTATGCTGCTGTGATATCCAAACATCGATCTCAGACCAAACCCAAGAACATTTAACAAAATTCCTAACATATTAAATCAACATGATATTACATCTGAAGAAATGACGTTCAATGGAAAATCCATAATTGCATTTTTGGGATACTAAATGATGGTGAGTGATTACTTTACAGCTTTATGTGCTGTAAAATGGATTACTTTAGCTGAGGGCTTTTGAAAATTTAGTATGACGCATGAAGCAAGACATTCACAACCTACGTTTTTTTTTTTAAGCTGGATGAAATTGGAGCAGTTAAATCTATGCAAAAATCAGGCACTGTGTATTCAAAGGATGAACATTTTTTTTTTTTTTGATTTCTACAACTTGCTTTCTCTGACTGTAGAAGAAATCTATTCTTGTGCACAGAAAAAAAGTGCATAATAAGGAAAGAATGTTTAAATATGGTGACTTGGAAAAGATTGATTGACCAAGAATTCCCAGTAGAGAAATTATTGTAGATGAATATTACATACAAAGAGAATCAGGCTTTCAGTTCCAGTGTTTTGTTGATATATACTGCCTCTGTGTGGTCCAAAGAGGTATTATACTTGGCACAGCATTTTGTGCTGGTAAATTGCTTGCATTGCTTTATGTGAGTCTTATAGGCATTAAACAAACCTAATGGTGTAAGATGACAATGTGTATGAGATATTAATGAGATATGAGTGCATGTAATATACATGCAAACTAAAGTTACGTTAAATGGATTGCACATGTAATTACTATTGGGAATTAGGCTACGCCGAACCTAATTGCAGCCCTAAACTCCCAAGGGAATAAATGACTGCAGAAATGATGATTCCGTTCTAATTATTCACCCTGGAACAGCCATTATTGTACCATCTAAATGTATATTATAAGATCACAAATCTTTAAAAAGAGATTTTACAGACAATTCTTTTGTGAGGGGCGATTAAATATTGAAATATTAGTATTTGAATTATTACCTTGTAGAATCATTGAGTTGAATGTTTCAAATTGTATTGTTCTGTCTATTTGAACAACATTGGACGCCATTTTTAAACTACATGTTCCAATCAGGGTGGCAAATATATTATTTTAAACAAATGTTTCTTGACTCAGAATTAGTGCATTTAATTGTAACATTCAGTCACCTTCACAATTGTACAGATGACAAATTAATCAAGGTACAATTTTATTGGGCCGTACTTGTTATATTTTGACAGACCTTATGAAATATTCAGCAACCAGGAAACTCATTAGATTAATATAAATTAGCTGAATAATTTAGCTGCTGATTAACTAGTTCTAATATGAAGTAGCCTATATTCAAAACCCGGTCTCAGTCCTAGAACAGGGTTTCCATGGTTAAAACCTGGAAATGTCATATAATTTTTATGATTTCCAGGCTGGAAAAAGTCATGGCAATTACCAAATTCCTAAAACATAGTGTTTTTTTCCATCTAGTTATGCTCAAATATGTACAGTATGTCACAAAAGTGAATACACCCCTCACATTTCAGCAACCATTTTAGTCAAGGGACAATACTATAGAAATGAAACTTGGATATATTTTAGAGTAGTCGTGCAGCTTGTATTGCAGTATAGATTTATTATCCCCTGAAAATTACTCAACATACAGCCATTATTGTCAAAAAAGCTGGCAACAAAATTGAGTACACCCTAAGTGAACTTGTCCAAAGTGTCAAAATATTGTGTTACTAGCACCATTGTTATCTGGCACTGCCTTAAACATCCTGAGCATGGAATTGCCCAGAGCTGCACAGGTTGTTGCTGGGATCCTCTTCCACTCCTCACAGAGCTGCTGGACGCTGGACAGGTGCATAAAGGAGAACTCCGGTGTGATATTGACCTAAAGTGTATTGAATCATGATACCGAGTGTAAACGTACCTTGCATATCTCATCTCGTCTTGTCCACTGCTGTCCGAAATCTGGGGTCAGTTAGCCGATGCTCACAACAGCTTGTCAATGAGATCAATGGGGCATCGAAGCAGTCATGTAAATAAATCACTGTTTTACGCCATTTACGAGGCACAAAGTAGCGCCACACTTCATCGGTAGACTTCCAAGGGCCCCGACATTTAAAACGCGACATTGAAAACTCATAAAAAGCACCGGTAGTTTATTTACGAGAAGATTTATACAGACAGTAACTTCAAGGAGTTTAGCGATCGCCGCCATCTTGAATGTAGTCACGTTAAGTCGAATGTCGAGCACGAAGGAAACTACAACCTGATAAGTTGAAAACCTGATACGTTCCTTCCTGCTCGTCACTCGACTTAACGTGACTACATTCAAGATGGCGACGGCCGCTAAACTTCTTGCCGTTACTGTCTGTATAAATCTTCTCGTAAATAAACTACCGGTGCTTTTTATGAGTTTTCAATGTCGCGTTTTAAATGTCGGGGCCCTTGGAAGTCTACCGATGAAGTGTGGCGCTACTTTGTGCCTCGTAAATGGCGTAAAACAGTGATTTATTTACATGGCTGCTTCGATGCCCCATTGATCTCATTGACAAGCTGTTGTGAGCATCGGCTAACTGACCCCAGATTTCGGACAGCAGTGGACAAGACGAGATGAGATATGCAAGGTACGTTTACACTCGGTATCATGATTCAATACGCTTTAGGTCAATATCACACCGGAGTTCTCCTTTAATAGAGTTCAGGTCTGGAGACATACTTGGCCACCCATCACCTTCACCTTCACCTTCCTCAGCAAGGCAATTGTCATCTTGGTGGTGTGTTTGGGATCGTTATCATGTTGGAAAACTGCTGTTTGGCCTAGTTTCTGAAGGGAAGGCATCATGTTCTGCTTCAGAATGTACAGTACATAATGGAATCCATTATGTTCATTATGCCCCCCAGTACCAGCAGCACTCATGCAGCCCCAGACCATGATCCTACCAAAACTTGACTGTAGGCAAGACACAGTTTTCTTGGCACTTACCAGGGCATCGCCACACATACTGGACACCATCTGAGCCAAACAAGTTTATCTTATAGCCTCATCAGACCACAGGACATGGTTCCAGTGATTCATGCTCTTGGACAGGTTGTCTTCAGCAAACTGTTTGCAGGCTTTCTTGTCAGCCAGCTTCAGATGAAGCTTCCTTTTGGGATGACGCCTATGCAAACCGACTTGTTGCAGTGTGCAGAGTATGGTCTGAGCACTGACAAGCTGACCTACTACTTCTGCAACCTTTAAAGCAATGCTGGCAGCACTCATGCATATGTTTTTTGAAGCTAGGTTTAGCACATGACGCACAGAACGAGTGCTCAACTTCGTTGATCGACCCTTCACTGTAAAAAAAAAAGCTGTAAAATTTACAGTAAAAAAACGGCAGCTGTGGTTGCCAGAATTTTGCCGTAAAAAATACGGTAGCAATGTTTTCGGTTTTACAGTTTTCAGTTAAATTTACAGGTAAATACCGTAATTTCACTGATATAATGGTAATGTAACAACCTTTTGAAGTACTGAAATCTGTTTTTAACTTTTGTAATACACTGATGACCACCAAAAGCAGGTGGTGATGACAACATCACATGATGAACCAAAACCCATCACAAGGAGGTTTTGAAAAATAATATTTATAGAAGGTGCACAGTGTCATTCACACAAACACTAAACACCATCATGGTAACATACATAAAACTGAAATAATGCAAAAAACATTATTTTAACAACATTAGATGTAACATACAACCCTAATGTACAAAACTGCCAAGAAAAAACTAAGAAGAAAAAGTTATTTTAACAAAAAAACACAGGGAATTCTGGGAATGTCAATTTACGGTTATTCACTGTAAATTTTACGTTCTTTTTCCACTTCCAAAAACGGTATGGTACCGTAAAACTACATGCACAGTTTTTCACCGTATATAGAAGGGGAACTTACCGTTAACCATTTCACAGGTTTATACCGTAGCATTTTTACAGTTTTTTACCGTCAAATTCACGGTCATTTTTTACAGTGTTGCTAGGCTTGTTCTGAATGGAAGCCATCTTGGAAAACCTCTGTATGACCCTGACCACTGTGTGTAACTACGTGTTTCAGGGTATTACTGAACCTCTAATAGCCTTGGCCATCTTTGTGGAGAGCAACAATTCTAATTCTCAAATTCTCAGAGAGTTCTTTTCCATGAGATGCCAAGTCGAACATCCAGTGGTCTGTATGAGAGAATTGTACCCAAAGCACCAAATTATACTTGCTCTAATACAAGATACACAACTTTGTATGGTCCTTTCAAGCAGACAAAAACATAAACATGATGAATAGGACATGTTTTGCATGGTTAAACAACATACTGCTGTTATTACTTACTCACTTTTGTTGCCAGCTATTTTGACAATAATGGCTGTATGTTGACTTATTTTCAGAGGACAGTAAATCTATACTGCTATACAAACTGCACACTGACTACGTATAGTATTGTCCCTATAGAATATATATTAAAATGGTTGCTGAAATGTTAGGGGTGTACTCACTTTTGTGAGATACTGTATGTATGTATGTATGTATGCTCTAAAAAATGCTGGGTTGTTTATAAAAAATGTACCCAACAGTTGGGTTAGTGAATATTTGACCTAAAGTCAAGTCGAAAAACAAACAAGCATTTTTTTAGAGTATGTATGTATTAGTTTGTTTATTTATTTTTAGTGCAATCTCTAAAAATTTATTTTTAATAATCCTAATCCACTAATCATGAATAACTTGAAAAAGTCTTGAAAGTGCATGGGTCAAGAGGTGTTGGAACCCTGCTAGCTAAGCATCCTATCATTTTCAGCAGCGTTTGTGACAGTAAGTGCTGATTGATTTGGCTCCAGTGTTGGGGGAGAAGCCAGCAGGGAGTAAAAGAGGAATAAATATGTGGAAACGGAGATATCCTGTGAGATTTAGGCAGTTGCAATGAATAAACCACAGAGGAAAAAGAAAAACAAAGCATATATGAGAGAGAATCCATTTTAAAGTGCTTTGCCTAATATTGATGCAGAAAAACAGATGGAGATTTCAGCACTACATTTATGATACAAGTGTCAACTGGTAAATTTTACAACATTCTGACGGCAAGGGATCCACTGGGAGGTAAATCTGTTCTGTGAAGAAACAAACTCATCTACATCTTGAATGACCTGAGATTAAGTACATTTTCAATAAATTGTACTTTTTTGGGTGAACTATTCCTTTATTCAAATGAATATGTCTGAGGCATTCCTCTGTGAGTTTACCAATTTCTATGCATAATACATAAACATCCATTGCTGGTTCAATGGTATTTCATGATAAATATGGTGTTTTCCATTAAATATTCCAAAGCACACTTGTTTATTTCTGTCTCTCTGTGTGTTTGCATTTTCTAGCTTCCAATTTTAAATCAAAATTGGATTATACTATGGAATTAATATTTAACATCTTCGGTCAGTAGGGATTCGCAGATAAAACTATCTTTTTAGAGAAACATAAAAGATAGAGCCGTGTAGGAGACAGCAATAAAAGTAAACTCTCCCATACTGTCGTGACATTCAATTGACTGACTACAGCCTATTTGGACTGAAGTGAATGGGAACACTAATGGCACAATTACAAGGGATTCGCCGTTTCTGCTGGCATGAGGACTATACTTTCAGCAGCCAGTTCAGTGTGGCATGTACATTTTCAGTTCCATTTAGTCCTGAATAATAGGCACTCACTGTGAACTGTCATCATCTGAGTGGCTGAAAAAGGCCTCCCGAGTCGGGCCCCAATAATGACAGGATTATATTCTCAATTGATACTGCAGAGTCTTTGTTTGTGTAAGATCTCTTTAAAAAAAAAATCATAAGCTTTAGACCAAGAAGCTACAAAAATTATTGCGACAAGTGCATTGCTGTTAAAAAATTATTGGAATTTCCTCATCAGTACATAGTCTTTGTTAACACTTGAGTCTGAAAAGAGATTATTATTCAATAACAAAACTAGTTTCTTCACAAATTATGTTCAGCTATTTACTCTTATTCACCCTATAAGTAAAACAAAAATGTTAACAGTGTTGGGGAAGCTTTGAAAGTGTAGATTAAAGAAAACCCCAAGCAAAACAAAACCATAAGCTACATATAAAATGGGCAATTAAATAAATCATATTAATTATATTATTCTAAAATATATTTGACCCTGGACCACTAAACCTTAAGCATGGGTTTATTTGTAGCAATAGCCAAAAATACACTGTATAGGTCAAAATTATAGATTTTTCTTTTATGCCAAAATCATTAAAATATTAAGTAAAGATCATGTTTCATGAAAATTAAGTTTTGATTAGTAATATGCATTTCTAAGAACTTCATTTGGACTACTTTAAAAGCCATTTTCTCAATGTTTGATTTTTTTACACCCACAGATTCTAGAGTTTCAAATATTTGTATCTCAGCCAAATATTGTCATATCCTAACCATACATCAATGGAAACAGCATTCATTCAGCTTTCAGATGATGTATAAATAAATAAAAAATACCCTTATGACTGGTTTTGTGGTGTAGGGTCACACATGTTAATGTAAAATAAGCGCTTCATATCAGAGAGAAGACTGTTTAGAATGAACCGATTTACTAAAATGATTTGAACTTTCCGACATTACATATGAAAGTACTGCTTGACAAACAGAATCACTAAAAGAATCAGACTTTCCTATACTACATATGAGGGAGGGCCAGTTGGGATGAACCGATTCAGAACCAAGTTTTCAACGCTAAATGAGAAAGGACCGTTAAGGATGAACCGGTTTACTCAAGTGAATCAGATTTTTCAATGCTATGAGAGAGAGTGAACCAGTAAGCACATTTGATTCTCCTAGCTGAGGTTAAAACAGAATTTGATCGTGCTAATGTTACAAAGGTACTCATTTGATCAAGTATGTAGTTACCAGAGAAGGTACATTTTTGTGTGATGCTGTTTTCTTAGGCTACTGAAAACATAGGTAAGTTCAAACCAATCTCACGGCAATTCGTAAATTTTTGACAAGGTGGCTAATTTGTACGAATTCGAAGGAACACACCTAACCCCGCCCCTAAACTTAACTGTCACAGACTGGGAGCTGGGAGACCAGCTAAAACTGGTTTAGGCTGGTTTTAGATGTTTATTTTTCAGCAGGGAGACCAGCTAAAACCAACTACTTCCAGCTTAAACCGGCTAAGACCAACCAACCAGCTTAGGCTGATTTTAGATTTTTTTTTCAGCAGGGTGACCAGCTAAAACCAGCCTGACCAACCTGGGGTAAGGAACATAAACTTAATTCAGTAGGAGACAATTTTTTTTCTTACCCAATCTTACCCAGTTGGTAGAATGCTAAGTATACTATTTGATTTTGATATGTTTCCAATGTCACTTTTTGCTTCTCCAGCACTCTAGATGTATCTAAATGTAGCCAAAAACCCTATAAAACTAGCCTTCTGACCAGCTAAAACCAGCCAACCAGCCAACTTAGGCTGGTTTTAAAGGGGTTTTGGCCACTTTCTTAGCTAGTCAGGCTGGTTTTAGCTGGTTGTTCCAACTAGTCTCCCAGCCTGACCGGCGAAGGAAGTGGCCAAAACCCCTCTAAAACCAGCCTGCTGACCAGCTAAGACCAGGCTGGTTGACCAGCTGGTTTTAGAGGGGTTTTGGCCACTTCCTTAGCTGGACAGGCTGGTTTTAGCTGGTCACCCTGCTGAGAAAAATGTCAGCCTAAGCTGGTTGGCTGGTCTTAGCTGGTTTAAGCTTGAAGTAGTTGGTTTTAGCTGGCCTCCTTGCTGAAAAATCAACATCTAAAACCAGCCTAAGCTGGTTGGCTGGTCTTAGCTGGTTTAAGAAAAATAAACTTCTAAAACCAGCCTAAGCTGGTTGGCTGGTCTTAGCTGGTTTAAGACGAAAGTAGGTTTTAGCTGGTCACCCTGCTGAAAAAAATGTCATACTAGCCTAAGCTGGTTGGCTGGTCTTAGCTGGTTTAAGCTTGAAGTAGTTGGTTTTAGCTGGCCTCCCTGCTGAAAAATAAACTTCTAAAACCAGCCTAAGCTGGTTGGCTGGTCTTAGCTGGTTTAAGATGAAAGTAGGTTTTAGCTAGTCACCCTGCTGAAAAAAAATGTCATAGCCTAAGCTGGTTGGCTGGTCTTAGCTGGTTTAAACTGGAAGTAGTTGGTTTTAGCTGGCCTCCCTGCTGAAAAATCAACATCTAAAACCAGCCTAAGATGGTTGGCTGGTCTTAGCTGGTTTAAGATGAAAGTAGGTTTTAGCTGGTCACCCTGCTGAAAAAAATGTCATACTAGCCTAAGCTGGTTGGCTGGTCTTAGCTGGTTTAAGATGAAAGTAGGTTTTAGCTGGTCACCCTGCTGAAAAAAATGTCATACTAGCCTAAGCTGGTTGGCTGGTCTTAGCTGGTTTAAGCTGGAAGTAGTTGGTTTTAGCTGGTCACCCTGCTGAAAAAAAATGTCATACTAGCCTAAGCTGGTTGGCTGGTCTTAGCTGGTTTAAGATGAAAGTAGGTTTTAGCTAGTCACCCTGCTGAAAAAAAAATGTCATAGCCTAAGCTAGTTAGCTGGTCTTAGCTGGTTTAAACTGGAAGTAGTTGGTTTTAGCTGGCCTCCCTGCTGAAAAATAAACTTCTAAAACCAGCCTAAGCTGGTTGGCTGGTCTTAGCTGGTTTAAGATGAAAGTAGGTTTTAGCTGGTCACCCTGCTGAAAAAAATGTCATACTAGCCTAAGCTGGTTGGCTGGTCTTAGCTGGTTTAAGCTGGAAGTAGTTGGTTTTAGCTGGTCACCCTGCTGAAAAATAAACATCTAAAACCAACCTAAGCTTGTTGGCTGGTCAAGCTGGTTTTGGCTGGTTGTTCCAACTAGTCTCCCAGCCTGACCAGCTAAGGAAGTCGCCAAAACCCCTCTAAAACCAGCTTGATGACCGGCTAAAACCAGCCAACCAGCTTAGGCTGGTTTTAACTGTTTTTTTTTTTTTTCAGCAATGAAACAGAGACAGAGCACATTTAGGCCATGCCCATGCCAACAAAATGACTTATAACACTTACTTATAACAAAAAACCGAACAATGTCTAAAAGCTGCTATGTGACAAGGTGTACTGTAAACAAGCTAAAACCCCCAGAACTACGTTTTTATAAGGTGCCGACCCCCCAAAAAACTAGTGTTTAAGGACACAAATAGCTGTAGATGTCAGGGTATTTCACGTTGAGCCATTCAGTTTATGCCAGCAAAAGGAAGATAAGGAAAAGACGCACTGACATAGACCAATAACATTCAGTTTCTCAATTTATCTCCTTCTCTCAGGTTTACATAGGGTGGTGAAATTATCCTATGGCATAGTTAAAAATAAACAATGTTTCCTGTCATGATTAAGTTTCCCTCTAGTGGGTGTAGTTCTCAGAGTATGACACGTTGCGCTCTACTTTTGTGTCCTTAAATCCTCGTTTTTTGGGTCGACAGCTTATAAAAACGTATTATTATTTATTTATTTTTAGCTTGTTTACTGTACACCTTGTCACATTGCAGTTTTTAGACATTGTTCTGTTTTTTGTTATAAGTCAGAAATGACAAGGAGGCAGCTTCCCCCCCGGTGGGTGTGGTTTTCTGATTATGACGCATGTCACTACACTTTACGCTTAACGCTAAAAAAAAAAACAATCTGCCAGTTGGGTAAGAAAAAAATCTATTGAATTAAGTTTTTTTTTTTCCTTACCCCAGATTTTTTTTTTTTCCTGGATGTTTAAATGTATGTCGATTTTTGTTGTTCTTCTCAAGTAAATGTATCTTGAGTTAATGCTTAGATAAAAAAAAAAAAACTGAAGAAATTGACTTTCTGCAGTAAACTCACACTTCACAGCCTTAATGAATATAAGATGCTTTTCCATCCCGTCATGGATGATGTGAAATGCTTAAACAGACTGACTGCTCTGTTCCCTGTAACTCTGAGTCTATTGGCATGCAGGTCCGAACAGGTAAGCGACAGTCATCCATACGGGTGACACATGGAGCTATCAGCTGAGACAGTGACTGATGGCCGTAAGTGGGGCACTGGGAGTGATGCCATGCCGGAAGAGGTTGTCCTGCAGCCCCCCCATGGCAGATAAGAGATGGATACCACCCTGGAATGGGAGCTGTGGTGGATGGACGAGAGGAGGGGTAAGACTGTGTGGCTAAACCTTGAGAATAGATAGCTTGTGAATTACAGCCTCTCATCTTCAAATGTGATGGACGGGCGAGTGGAAAATGCCCAGCGGAGTGAGTGCCAGCTGCTGCTGTTTGGTACTTTGGCAAGGACGGCGCGTGGCGTCTGACATGTGATGGACTATCTGATCAGTGAGTTTTTCTAAAACATATTGGTTATCTCGCAAACCTTCCAAATGAATCACTGCAGTGCTTCTCTTTACCCCTTAAAGGAATAGTTCCACAAAAATGAACATTTGCTCATCCTCAGACATCCAAGATGTAGATGAGTTTGTTTCTTCACCAGATTTGGAGAAATGTATCATTTACAGCACTTGCTCACCAATGGATCCTCTGCAGCGAATGGGTGCCGGCAGCTGATAAAAACATCACAATAATCCACAAGTAATCCACTTGAATTAATCATGTGAAGTGAACTCAAATATGAATCCATAATATTGCTTTTTCCAGTGAAAAAGTTGTCTTGTCTGAATCAGGAGAGAAATATGCACAGATCAAACACTATTCACAAGCCAAAACAGATCTAAACAAATATATGGGATAATGTGAGAGGAAAACAGGAGATGGACGTGTTATTGTGGATTATGGAGTTATATTTTGTCCAGAAGCAATGGTTTAAAGTTAAAATGCCTTAATGATGGATTTGTTTCTCACAGACAAGCAGATTGTGGATTTCTTCTATTACTTGTGGACTATTGTGATGTTTTTTTCAGCTGTTTAGACTCTCATTCTGATGGCTCCCATTCACTGCAAGTGATCCAAATCTGTTCAGATGAAGAAACAAACTCATCTATATCTTGGATGGCATGAGGGTCCATTTTGCAGCAGTTTATTAAAATTTTTTGGGTGAACTATTCCTTTAAATACATCTGTTTTTAAAGAATAATGCACAAAAATTAAAGCATGTAAACATCTATTGAGCTTTAAGTGGAGTGTAGATCTGGGACCATTTTCCGAAGGTATTTAAAGGAGAATGTGCCGTTTCTGTTTCAATTACCCTCTTTTACTGTCTTGACACTTTGATCAATGTGGCAGGGTCAGCTCTGTTCATGAATAGGAATCCTTGTTCTAGGATAATTTTGAAAAATGACCATGTACTAACTACAATCCTAAAGAACAGTGTTGAATTTCTGTTCATCTCCATGTAGGTCCAATAGTACACTCAGGATCATGCATGTTATACATGATCTGGGATGTAAAGGATGTCGATAGTGAAATGGGCCTAAACCATTTCACAATTTTTTTTAGGAGACACATATTGGAAAAATGAGTAGTAGCAACATTATTACTTGCTTTTTAGCTGCTGTTTTGGTTACTTCTAGGGGTCTGCTCTTTCACTACTGAATCAAAGGTGCCTTTTAAAATTATTTTAATCTAATAATCTAAATTTAAGTTAAATACTTTAATAATTGGGATATTCTGAACTTGTGACACTAACATTTCAAAATAAAATGGCTGTTGCTCTCTTTGTTTTTATGGTTATGGGTGCCTAAATTTAGCATTTAAGCATCAGTAATATGACTTTTTTTATACTATATAACTATGGAGAGATACAGTTGAGGTCAAAAGTTTACACCCCCCTTTCAGAATCTGCAAAATGTTCATTATTTTACCAAAGAGGGATCATTCAAAATGCATGTTTATTGTTTATTTAGTGCTGACCTGGATAAGATATTTCACATAAAAGACGTTTACATATAGTCCACAAAAGAAAATAATAGTCGAATTTATAAAAACAACCACATTCAAAAGTGTATATCTCCTTGATTTTTAATACTGTGTTGTTACCTGAATGATCCACAGCTTTGTTTCTTTTCTTTTTTTTTTTTTTTGTAGTTATAGTTGTTCATGAGTCTCTTGTTTGTCCTGAACAGTTAAACTGTCTGCTGTTCTTCAGAAAAACCCTTCAGGTTCCACAAATTCTTTGGTTTTCCAGCATTTTTGTGTATTTGAACCCTTTCCAACAATGACTGTATGATTTTGAGACCCATCTTTTCACACTGAGGACAACTGAGGGACTCATATGCAACTATTACAGAAGGTTCAAATGTTCACTGATGCTCCAGAAGAAAAAAAACATGCATTAAGAGCCAGGGGGTGAAAACTTTTGAACAGAATTTAGATGTGTAAATTTTTCTTATGCCTAAATATCATACTTTTTCATTTTTCATTTAGTACTTTCACAAAAGACAAAATAAGTTCAATTTACCCTGATCTTCAAATTCAAAAAGTGAGTTTTCCTTCTGGTAAATAGTTATTTGTCAATTTTATGGATATATATATATGTTTGATGATTCTTGTCAAACATGAAAAAGGGCAAATTATGAATGTCAAATATACCATTAAAATGATTTTTAAAAAGAAATGTATCTGTTCCACAAATATATTAGGCAGCACAACTATCTATTTTCAACATTGATAATAATAAGAAAATGTTTCCTTAGCAGCAAATCAGCATATGAGAATGATTTCTGAAGGTGACACTAAAGACTGGAGTAATGATGCTGAAAATTCAGCTTTGCATCCCAGGAATAAATTAAATTTTACAATATGATTCACTGTTGTTTCAAGGTAAATAATTGGTTTGAAGGGGGTAGATCTAGCATGAAACATGGGAAAGTTTTGGATAGGTCGAAGAAGATTTTAAGGAGTAAAACATGCTAATATATGCTAAATGAGTGTGATGCATAGGATACTGTACAGTGATGAGTCACCTCTGTAGGGGAGCAGAGAAAATCCCCCAGAGACAATGTGCAATCAAAATTCTGTCCTCGTCCTTCACATCCTCTTTTGCCTATTGCTGCCGGCTACTACTTTATAATCCAGGATTGCTTACCTGCCAGCCAGCCCGTATCGTCACGTCCTA